>NC_092097.1:56276108-56386108 GCF_045679555.1 Salvelinus alpinus
GGAACACTCCAACACTCAGACATTATTTACAGATAGCCAGGAGCACACTCCAACACTCAGACATTATTTACAGATAGCCAGGGGAACACTCCAACACTCAGACATTATTTACAGATAGCCAGGGGAACACTCCAACACTCAGACATTATTTACAGATAGCCAGGGGCACACTCCAACACTCAGACATTATTTACAGATAGCAAGGAGAACACTCCAACACTCAGACATAATTTACAGATAGAAAGGGGCACACTCCAACACTCAGACATTATTTACAGATAGCCAGGGGAACACTCCAACACTCAGACATTATTTACAGATAGCCAGGGGCACACTCCAACATTCAGACATTATTTACAGATAGCCAGGGACACACTCCAACACTCAGACATTATTTACAGATAGCCAGGGGTCCACTCCAACACTCAGACATTATTTACAGATAGCCAGGGGAACACTCCAACACTCAGACATCATTTACAGATAGCCAGGGGCACACTCCAACACTCAGACATTATTTACAGATAGCAAGGAGAACACTCCAACACTCAGACATAATTTACAGATAGAAAGGGGCACACTCCAACACTCAGACATAATTTACAGATAGCCAGGGGCACACTTCAACACTCAGACATCATTTACAAAGTATGCATTTGTGTTTAGTGAGTCCGTCAGATTAGAGGCAGTAGGGATGACCAGGTGTTCTGTTGATAAGTGTGTGAGTTTGTCCTGTTAAGCATTCAAAATGTAATGTGTACTTTTGGTTGTTATGGAAAATGTTTACTTCTTTATGAAGTAAAAGTTGTTAAAAATAAAGTACAGATACCCCAAAAAACGACTTAAGTAAAAAATACTTTCCAGTACTACATAAGTACTTTATTTACACCACTGACTGGTACCCAGTCAATGAGTATGAGGTAGTTGAGGTAATATGTAGGTGTAGATGTAGATGCGGGTAAGGTCAAAGGTGACTAGGCAATCAGGATAGATAACAAACAGAGTACCAGCATTGTATGTGAAGAGTGTGAGCGTGTGAGTGTGTGTGTGTTTTGTGTGTTTATGTGTGTGTATGTGTAGCCATTTGATTAATTGTTCAGCAGTCTTATGGCTTGGGGGTAGAAGCTGTTCAGAGGCCTTTTGGTCCTAGACTTGGCGCTCCAGTAAAGCTTGCCGTGCGGTAGCAGAGAGAACAGTCTATGGCTTGGGTGGCTGGGGCCTTTGACAAATGTTCCGGGCCTTCCTCTGACAACACCTGGTATAGAGTTCCTGGATTGAAGGGAGCTCGGCCCAAGGGATGTACTGGGCCATCCTCACCACCCTCTGTAGTACCTTGCAATTGAGGGTGGTGTAGTTGCCATACCAAGCGGTGACGCAACCAGTCAATATGCTCTCAATGGTGCAGTTGTAGAGCTTTTTGAGGATCTTAGGGGACATGCCAAATATTTTTTACCTCCTGAGGGGGAAAAGACGCTGTCACACCTTCTTCACGATTGTGCTGGTGTGAGAGGACCATGTTAAGACCTTATTGATTTGGATACAGAGAAACTTGAAGCTCTAGGATTAGGGCATGCTCACCCTTCCATTTCCTGTAGTTCACAATCAGCTCCTTTGTCTTGCTGATGTTGAGGGAGAGGTTGTTGTCCTGGTTGTTGTCCTGGTTGTTGTCCTGGTTGTTGTCCTGGTTGTTGTCCTGTTTGTTGTCCTGGTTGTTGTCCTGGTTGTTGTCCTGGCACCACACTGACCTCCTCCCTGTAGGCTGATTTATTGCCGTCTGTGATTTGACCTACCACAGTTGGAGTCGTGCATGGTCACACAGTCGTGGTTGAACAGGGAGTACAGGAGGGGACTAAGCACACACCCCTGAGGGACCCGTGTGTTGAGATCCAGCGTGGCAGATGTGTGGTTAGCTACCCTCACCACCTGGTGGCGGCCTGTCAGGAAGTCCAGTATCCAGTTGCAGAGGGAGGTGTTCAGTCCTAGGGTCTTGAGCTTAGTGATGAGCTTGGAGGGTACGATGGTATTGAACACTGAGCTATAGCAAATAAACAGCATTCTCACATAGTTTTTTCTCTTGTCCAGGTGGGAGAGAGCAGTGTGGAGTGCAATAGAGATTGTGTTATCTGGTTACCTTTGAGTTGTTAGGAACAGGGACAATGGTGGTCTGCTTGAAACATGTTAGGGTTACAGACTGGTACAAGGAGATGTTGAAAATGCGCATGAAGACACTTGCCATCTGGTCTGTGCATGCTCTGAGAACGCCCCCTGGTATTCTGTCTGGTCCAGCGGCCTTGCGAATGTTTATCTTTTACAAAAGTCTAACTCACTTCATCCACGGAAAGCGAGATTACACAGTCGTCCGGGACAGCAGGGGCTTTCATGCCTGTCTCCGACCTCTAGATACGCTGCCTCTGGGTGAACGTTTTCTTGTTTGTTTATGGCCCTGTACAGTTTGTTGAGTTCCTGCTTCATGTGATTCTAATGGTAGATAAAAATTACCTACAATTGAACATTAAGTATTCTAGTTCAGGTGAGCAAAAGCTAGAGACTTCCTTCACACTTGAAGCAGTGCATCAGTTGTTGTTTACAAAAGAGGCACATCCATCCCCCTTTGGTTTTGCACAAGTCCACTTTCAGGTCTGGACGAAGCATGGGAGAAACCCTTGAGTATTATATCCATACCGCCCGCCAGCCAAGTTTCTGAAAAGCATAGAATATTACAGCTTTTTACTTCCTGTTGGTAGGAAACTCTCGAACAGAGGTCATCCATCTTGTTCTCAAGTTACTAGACATTTTCCAATAAAAAGGAGGGGAGTGCCAGACGATAGTCTAACAAGGACTCCATCGATGCTCCCTCATCTTCACTTGGGGAGATTGGGGAGCCCGAACAATGGAGTAGGGTCCAGTGTAAACAAGGGAACAGCTGACCATAGCTAAACTATGTGAGCCCTGGTCTGGAAGAGAGGCTCTAGCTGAAGCTAGCTGATATCTGGATATTTGTATTCAGGTGGAGCAGCAGAGTGGGTGGTGTGGCAAGGGGATGGGAAGTGGCACGGTGGAGCAGTCCCCCCCCCCCCTGAGGAATTCTGGGTAATTGTACCACCCTGTGATTGTTCAGCAGATGCATACATTCCCTTGACACACACACACTCCCCTGGGGAGTTAGAGAGATTATTAATGCTCAGTTTTCAGAAAGACAATGGGGAGGAAGGATGACAACAACTTTAATTCAAAGTCTCCAGACAGATTCTCCACTGTCTATTCTGTTGCATTGTTAATGGAAGCAAGAAGGACGTCACCAGGGACAGACTGGGACCAGAAATCGTTTTTGTAACGCACCAGCCCATGTTTTACTTTGAGTACCATATCATTAGCAAAATAATGATCAAGAAGAGGTATTCGGAGTGGACTTATAGTCCGAGTCAGGAGGCGGGCACACCATCCACCGCTTCCGAGTATATTACTCATCTCTGGACAATAAAGTAGACAAGCTTAGGGCGAGGATCTCCTTACAGAGAGACATCAGGGACTGTAACATACTCTGTTTCACAGAATCATGGCTCACTCCGGATATACTGTTCCTGTCCATACAGCCAGCTGGGTTCTCAGTACATTGCGCAGACAGGAATAAAGAACTCTCCGGGAAGAAGAAGGGCGGTGGTGTATGCTTCATGATTAACCAATCATAATGAGATTGTGATCATGTACAGAAACTCAAGTCCTTTTGTTCACCCGACTTAGAATACCTCACAATCAAAAGCCCTTTTTCGTGGTCTTGGTTGGCAAGCGGCAGCTTAACCATGAGCTCAACAGTTTTTATCCTCCCAAGAGAATTCTCTTCGGTTATAGTCACAGCCGTGTACAGTGGTTGCTCCACTAAAAGTTTTGCGATTATGCTGCGGGATTTAAAGGTAATTTGTGGTTTAGTACGGTACCCTGCGTCACCACTTCATTGCTCCAGACCACCACAAGGGGGAGTTAGAGCACTGATTATGCTTTGGGGTCCTACTGTGCCTCTAACTGACAATGAATGGGCGACATAAACCTAAATAGAAACTGATAAATGTGCACGACTTCAGTATTACTTACTAAAACTGTTGTTACACCGTGTTTTATTATTTTATTTTGTTAGGATTATTATGCTCTTACTTTAGTACTGTAGTCCCGGCCGGTCACGTTGCACCTGAGTGGCGCAACGGTCTAAGACACTGGATAGCTGTCATGACTTCCGCCAAAGTCGGTCCCTCTCCTTGTTCAGGCGGTGTTCGGCGGTCGACGTCACCGACCTTCTAGCCATCATTGATCCATTTTTCATTTTCCATTGCTTTTGTCTTGTCTTCCTACACACCTGGTTCCAATCCCATCAATTACATGTTGTGTATTTAACCCTCTGTTTCCCCTCATGTCCTTGTCGGAGATTGTTTGTTGTATGTAGGTGTTTATTGTTTTTTCTGGTGTGCGACGGGTTTTGCACCCTCTATTTGTTATTTTGTATACTTTTGGTTTTCGGAGGTTTTGATGTTTTTACCAAGTTCATTCTCCTGCGCCTGACTTCCCTGCCACCAGCACACACCACATTACAATAGCAGTGCAAGCTGTGTTGCTACAGATGCTGGTTCAATACCCGTGCCGCCCGCCCTCGACTGGGAGACCCATGAGATGACTGTAGGTTTTTGTTTTCTCTCCCTCTAAAAACATAAATAAATAATTCTAAATAACAAACTGCCTTTACTTACAAATTAGTAACAATGTCTCACCCCATGTTAAAGAATGGCCATTTTTCTCGCTCATTTTACGTTATTTGAATACGAAATCATCTCCAAAATATTGTTATTTTTTAAACAAAGCGATTATTGTTATTATTAATTTATAATTATATAAAAAACCCTTGGATATTCTCACAGATATATTATTAACCCTGTTATTAGCAGGACAATATATATTGGTCATATTGGTCATGGATCCCGAGTGGCGCACAATGGGATTGCCTTGCAGTTCTCCAGCTGTATCCACTGAAAGCATGCAAGGTTCAAGGCACGAGGGCATACACATCACTGACGTTCTGAAATGGTCCACCCACACAGACAGTGTGGTGAAGAAGGCGCAACAGCGCATCTTCAACCTCAAGAGGCTGAAGAAATTTTACTTGGCCCCTAAGACCCTCACATACTTTTACAGATGCACAATTGAAAGCCTCCTTTCGGAATGTATCACCGCCTGGTATGGTAACTGCACCGCCTGCAACCGAAGGGCTCTCCAGAGGGTGGTGCGGTCTGCCCAGCACATCACTGGGGGCACACTGCCTGCCCTCCAGGACACTTACAGCACCTGATGTCACAGGAAGGTCAAAAATATCATCAAGAACAACAACCACCCGAGCCACTGCCTGTTCACCCCGCTATCATCCAGAAGGCGAGGTCAGTACAGGTGCATCAAAACTTGGACCGAGAGACTGAAAAACAGAATCTATCTCAAGGCCATCAGACTGTTAAATAGTCATCACTACCCGGCTACCTCCAAGTAACTCAACTCTGCACCTTAGAGGCTGCTGCCCTAAAAGCAATTTCTGTAAGAAATGAGCTCTATAAATAAAGTTGATTTAAAGATGGACCAAACTGCCCTCTGTTTCTGGAAGCCAACAACAACAACCTGTTTTGCGAGAGGCTTTATGCATCTTGAATGTAAAAATAGATTTATGAGAAGGGAATTTAAATCTCAGTGGGACTCAGATCCCACGTATAAAACCAGAATATGTAAATTAAGTATTTAAAAAAATATATAAATATAAAATTCAAAAAGGACGATGCCAACAGGAGTGTGAGTAATCCATCCGTTCTTGTTCTGTATGGCAGCAGTGTGTCTATACTAAACAAAAATATAAACGCAACAATGATTTGACTGTCAGTTCAAATAAAGAAAATCGGTCAATTTAAATAGGGCAACGCACAATTGGCCCAGTGATGCGTCAGGGGAAGGCCGGGGTCATGGGTCATTGTAAATAAGAAATTGTTCTTAACTGACTTGCCTAGTTAAATAAAAAGGTAAAATAAATTAAATACCCCCTAATCTATGGATTTCACATGACTGGGAATATAGATATGCATCTGTTTGTCATAGATACCTTTAAAAAAAAAGGTAGAGGGTTGGATCAGACAACCAGTCAGTATCTGGTGTGACCACCATTTGCCTCATGCATTGCGACACATCTCCTTCGCATAGAGTTGATCAGGCTGTTGATTGTGGCCTGATGAATGCTGTCCCACTCCTCTTCAATGGCTGTGAGAAGTTCCTCGATATTTGGGGGAATTGGAACATGCTGTCGTACATGTTGATCCAGAGCATCCCAAACATGCTCAATGGGTGACATGTCTGGTGAGTATGCAGGCCATGGAAGAACTGGGACATTTTCAGCTTCCAGGAATTGTGTACAAATCCTTGTGACATGGCGGCGGATGAATGGCACGACCATGGGCCACAGGATCTCGTCACGGTATCTCTGTGCATTCAAATTGCCATCGATAAAATGCAATTGTGTTCGTTGTCTGTAGCTTATGCCTACCCATACCATAACTCCACCATGGGTCACTCAGTTCACAATGTTGACATCAACAAACCCCTCGCCCATACAACGCCATACACGTGGTCTACAGTTGTGAGGCCGGTTGGACGTACTGCAATTCTCTAAAACGACATTGGAGGAGGCTTATGGTAGAAAAATTAACATTACATTATCTGACAAAGGCTCTGGTGGACATTCCTGCAGTCAGCATGCCAATGACACATCTGTGGCATTGTGTTGTGTGAAAAAAATGCACATTTTAGAGCGACCTTTTATTGTCCCCAGCACAAGGTGCACCTGTGTAATGATCATGCTGTTTAGTCAGCTTCTTGATATGCCACACCTATCAGGTGGATGGATTATCTTGGAAAATTATAAATACTCACTAACAGGGATGTAAACAAATGTGTGCACAAGATTTGAGAGAAATAAGCTTTTTGTGTGCATTTCTGGGATCTTTGATTTCAGCTCATGAAACATGGGACCAACACTTTACATGTTGCGTGTATATTTTTTGTTCAATGTAGATACAGTGCCTTCGAAAAGTATTCAGACCCCTTGACTTTTTCAAAATGTTGTTAGGTTACAGCCTTATTCTTAAATGGATTAAATAAATGTTAATTTATTTATTCGATTATTGATAAAACATTTTTTTCTCTTCACATCAATCTACACACATTACCCCATACTGACAAAGCAAAACTGGGATTTTAGAATTTTTTGCTAATTTATATATATTTTTTATATTTTATATTTTTTTTAAACCTGAAAATATAAATTTACATAAGTACTCAGACCCTTTATTCAGTGCTTTGTTTAAGCACCTTTGGCAGCGATTACAGCCTCGAGTCCTCCTGGGTATGACTCTACAAGCTTGGCACACCTATTGTTATTTTACTGCTGCTCTTTAATTATGTGTTACTTTTATTTCTTATTCTTATTTTTATTTAATCTTTTTTATTTTTATTTTTTTAACTGCACTGTTGGTTAGTAAGTATTTCACTGTAAAGTCTACCCACCTGTTGTATTCGGCGCATGTGACAAATAACATTTGATTTCATTTGGGAAGTTTCTCCCATTCTTCTGTGGAGATCCTCTCAAGCTCTGGCCAGTTGGGTGGGGAGCGTTGCTGCACAGCTATTTTCAGGTCTCTCCAGAAATGTTTGATCACGTTTAAGTCCGGGCTCTGGCTGGGCCACTCAAGGACTTGTCCCGAAGCCAGTCCTGCATTGTCTTGGCTGTGTGCTTAGGGTCGTTGTTCTGTTGGACGGTGCACCTTCACCCCAGTCTGAGGTCCTGAGAGCTCTGGAGCAGATTTTCATAAAGGATCTCTTTGCTCAGTACATTTTGCCCGATCCTGACTCATCTCCCAGTCCCTGCCGGTAAAAAACATCCCCACAGCATGATTCTGCTTCACTGTAGGGATGGTGCCAGGTTTCCTCCAGATGTGACGTTTGGCATTCAGGCCAACGAGTTCAATTTTGGTTTCATCAGACCAGAGAATCTTGTTTCTCATGGTCTGAGAGTCTTCAGGTGCCTTTTGGCAGACTCCAAGCGGGCTGTCATGTGCCTTTTACTGAGGAGTGGCTTCCGTCTGGCCGCTCTACCGTAAAGACCTGATTGGTGGAGTGCTGCAGAGATGGTTGGGTACACAACCTCCTCAACACAATCCTGTCTCCTCAACCTCCTCAACACAATCCTGTCTCCTCAACCTCCTCAACACAATCCTGTCTCCTCAACCTCCTCAACACAATCCTGTCTCCTCAACCTCCTCAACACAATCCTGTCTCCTCAACCTCCTCAACACAATCCTGTCTCCTCAACCTCCTCAACACAATCCTGTCTCCTCAACCTCCTCAACACAATCCTGTCTCCTCAACCTCCTCAACACAATCCTGTCTCCTCAACCTCCTCAACACAATCCTGTCTCCTCAACCTCCTCAACACAATCCTGTCTCCTCAACCTCCTCAACACAATCCTGTCTCCTCAACCTCCTCAACACAATCCTGTCTCCTCAACCTCCTCAACACAATCCTGTCTCCTCAACCTCCTCAACACAATCCTGTCTCCTCAACCTCCTCAACACAATCCTGTCTCCTCAACCTCCTCAACACAATCCTGTCTCCTCAACCTCCTCAACACAATCCTGTCTCCTCAACCTCCTCAACACAATCCTGTCTCCTCAACCTCCTCAACACAATCCTGTCTCCTCAACCTCCTCAACACAATCCTGTCTCCTCAAACACCTCAACACAATCCTGTCTCCTCAACCTCCTCAACACAATCCTGTCTCCTCAACCTCCTCAACACAATCCTGTCTCCTCAACCTCCTCAACACAATCCTGTCTCCTCAACCTCCTCAACACAATCCTGTCTCCTCAACCTCCTCAACACAATCCTGTCTCCTCAACCTCCTCAACACAATCCTGTCTCCTCAACCTCCTCAACACAATCCTGTCTCCTCAACCTCCTCAACACAATCCTGTCTCCTCAACCTCCTCAACACAATCCTGTCTCCTCAACCTCCTCAACACAATCCTGTCTCCTCAACCTCCTCAACACAATCCTGTCTCCTCAACCTCCTCAACACAATCCTGTCTCCTCAACCTCCTCAACACAATCCTGTCTCCTCAACCTCCTCAACACAATCCTGTCTCCTCAACCTCCTCAACACAATCCTGTCTCCTCAACCTCCTCAACACAATCCTGTCTCCTCAAACACCTCAACACAATCCTGTCTCCTCAACCTCCTCAACACAATCCTGTCTCCTCAACCTCCTCAACACAATCCTGTCTCCTCAACCTCCTCAACACAATCCTGTCTCCTCAACCTCCTCAACACAATCCTGTCTCAGAGTTCTACGGAAAATTCATTCGACCTCATGGCTTGGTTTTTGCTCTGACATGCTCTGTCAACTGTGGGACCTTATATAGACAGGTTTGTGTCTTTCGAAATCATGTCCAATCAATTTGAATTTACCACACTTGGACTGCAATAAAGTTGTAGAAACATCTCAAGGATGATCAATGGAATCAAGAATCACCTGAGCTCAATTTCAAGTATCACAGCAAAGGGTCTGAATACTTATCTAAATAAGATATTTCTGTTAAAAAAATTATATACAATTTGTCATTATGGGATATTGTGTGTAGATTGCTGAGGATTTATTTGTATTTTTTAAATATTTATTTACAATTTTAGAATAAGGCTATTATGTAACAAAATGTGGAAAAAGTGGGTCTGAATACTTTCCGAATCTACTGTAACTCTGGGAGCTAAAGAACCTGTCCAATCTATTCTTGTATGATAATGGACTACTATTCACAAACGTATTTCAATAAGCTTATCCACTTTCTCTAGCTCTTCCTTCCCCTCTCCCTCTCTCTCTCTCCTTTCTCCCCCCTCTCTTTCTCACTCACTCACTCCTCTCTCTCCCCTTCCTCATCCCCATCTCTCTCCTCCCCTCTCTTTCTCTCTCTCTCCCTCTCCACCCTCCTCAATCTCTCTCTCTTTAGTAGATGCTCCATTTGATGCTTATGTGACCCAATAACTCATCTTTGATATGTAAAAAATATAGTGGATCTCAAATGAACAGCCAGTACATAATTCAGCAGCCAGTACATGTTTTAAAGACAGCCAGGCTGTTTCAAAGACTGCTTGTCTGTTTCAAAGCTGGTTGGCTATTTCAAAGACTGCTTGACTGTTGCAAAGCTGGCTAGCTATTTCAGAGTTGGTTGGCTATATCAAAGCCATCTCGGTCTCTCTCTCTCTCTCTATGTCTCTCTATTTCTTTCTCTCTCTCTCTCTCTCTGTCTCTGTCTTTCTTCTGCAGAGAAAAATGGGAGAAACTCCCCAAATATAGCTGTGCCAAGCTTGTAGTGTCATACCCAAAAAGACTTGAGGCTGTAATCCCTGCCAAAGGTGCTTCAACAAAGTACTGAGTAAATGGTCTGAATACTTATGTAAATGTGATATTTCAAAAAAAAAAAATGTATAACTGTAACCAAAAATCTAAAAACATGTTTTGCTTTGTCATTATGGGGTATTGTGTGTAGATTGATGAGGGGGGGGGGGGAAATCTTTACATTTTAGAATAAGGCTGTAACGTAACAAAATGTGGAAAAAGTCAAGGGGTCTGAATACTTCCCGAAAGCACTGTATGTATATGTCTTTCTACCTTCCTCCTCTCTTTCTCTCTCTCTCTCTCTCTCTCTCTCTCTCTCTCTCTCTCTCTCTCTCTCTCTCTCTCTCTCTCTCTCTCTCTCTCTCTCTCTCTCTCTCTCTCTCTCTCTCATCCTTTCTCTTTTCAGCGACTGTCGTCTCCTATTCTGGGGCTCTCTATCAAATCCAGAGTGACGCAACATAAGCTACCACCCTTTAAGTAGTTCCCCTTGTCTTATCTCCATTCCTCTCCCCTCCCCTCCCCTCTACCTCCACCCCTCCTCTCCCATCCCCCTTCTCTTCCCCTCCAGGACTCAGCCCACTTATGAAGTAAGTGAAGCTGTCCTCCTGTCGGTTGACTCATGCAGTAGGCGGGCTGGGGAAGAGAGAGAAAGATGGTGAGAGAGAGGGAAAGATGGAGTGAGAGAGAGAGCGAGAGGAAGAGAGACAGTGGAAGAGAGAGGGATAGAGAGAAGAAGTTAAGTAGAGAGAGAGTGGACTTTGACTTTTTATCTTTCCTTAATGAGACATCCTAATTTGTTTAAAACACCACACTATTCCCCATGAGAGAGTAGAGCAAGAGAGAGCGAGAGACAGAGAGAGAGAGACAGTCAGAGAGAGAGAGAGAGACAGAGAGAGAGAGAGAGAGAGACAGAGACAGAGAGAGAGAGAGAAATAGAGCATTGAGAGAGAGAAAGAGAGAGAGAGAGAGAGAGAGAGAGCATTGAGAGAGAGCAGAGAGAGAGAGCAGAGAGAGAGAGAAAGAGAGCAGAGAGAGAAAGAGAGCAGAGAGAGAAAGAGAGAGAGAGAAAGAGAGCAGAGAGAGAAAGAGAGCAGAGAGAGAAAGAGAGAGAGAGAAAGAGAGCAGAGAGAGAAAGAGAGAGAGAGCAGAGAGAGAAAGAGAGCAGAGAGAGAAAGAGAAAGAAACCACACCAGACCGCTGTGTGTTCTTCCTCCACATTCAGTCAGAAGGGACCTGGAACAAAATGCACGACCCTTCAGACCAGCTTCGTCACGCTATACCTGCCCCCTCTAAAAACCACCGAATACTCACTGTGGGCCTCACACACACACTCACAATCACACATTCACAGACACAGAGAAATATACATCTTAAATGCCACATTCATAATACTGTACTGCACCTTTCCTCCACATTCAGGGTCAAGGTTGTATTGTGAAAAGAGGGCTCGCAGTTGACGTACGACGCCTCAACGTCGGCAATGTTGGAAGACCACCGCATTAATTCTTCCCGACAACAACAGCCGAGTGGCCTAACCCAAACTGTATGATAACACTGCCTAAAACCAGTTGATTCATCACCACGGTCATTTTCTGTGGAGTATTTGGCTTCTCTAACAAAGCAAAGAAACACAACAGGAAAAAATATATATGTTTAAAAATTCCCCGCAATTATGTAACAACATTGGAGACACCAGTGAGAAAAGACTCAAGAAGTGTCAGAAAAGCGAAGAAACCTTTTTGCCTGTCAACACCTAAACCATAAAAAGACACCTTTATAACAATGGATTGCATGGCACTTATCATCGCATGTGTAGACTAATGTAAGCCTACGATTCCTAAGGTGATGAGTAGATTGGATAGTGATAATTTAGTCTATTAATAAATGCGTAGTTGCAGAGGTTTATAGGCTATGTCAAAGTTATTTCTTTCCTTTGCACATGAAACATGTGGCCTTTGATAAACATTTCATGCGATTCTACTACACTTTATACAACTAGAGACATTATCTATTTTAATACGATGATAGCCTAGGCCTACTCACCTGACACTGACAACAGATCAACAATAACGACCTTGTCTTGAACGCAACAATGTAATCGAGGCCGAAAAGGGGTCCTGGCTAAAATGGATCCAGCTTTTGTCAAAATAAGTCAAAAGTAATATTTTTTTTTGCATTTTAGCTAATAAGAGGAAGAATGCATGGACTTTACAGCATAGGACAAAGGCTTCAATGGGGACAGAGGCCTCAATATCATTTATATCAACAGCATCAGTCCATCTTCACAGTTTCTTCTGTGTTAGATGACACAATGCTGCAGTAGCATCAGTTTCTACTGTGAAGATAACACAATGCTGCAGCAGCATCAGTTTCTACTGTGAAGATGACACAATGCTGCAGAAGCATCAGTTTCTACTGTGAAGATGACACAATGCTCCAGCAGCATCAGATTCTACTGTGAAGATGACACAATGCTGCAGCAGCATCAGATTCTACTGTGAAGATGACACAATGCTGCAGCAGCATCAGATTCTACTGTGAAGATGACACAATGCAGCAGCAGCATCAGTTTCTACTGTGAAGATGACACAATGCTCCAGCAGCATCAGATTCTACTGTGAAGATGACATAATGCTGCTGCAGTATCGGTTTCTACTGTGAAGATGACACAATGCTGCAGCAGCATCAGTTTCTTCTGTGAAGATGACACAATGCTCCAGCAGCATCAGATTCTACTGTGAAGATGACACAATGCTCCAGCAGCATCAGAATCTACTGTAAAGATGACACAATGCTGCAGCAGCATCAGATTATACTGTGAAGATGACACAATGATGCAGCAGTATCAGTTTCTACTGTGAAGATGACACAATGCTCCAGCAGCATCAGTTTCTACTGTGAAGATGACACAATGCTCCAGCAGCATCAGATTCTACTGTGAAGATGACACAATGCTCCAGCAGCATCAGTTTCTACTGTGAAGATGACACAATGCTCCAGCAGCATCAGATTCTACTGTGAAGATGACACCATGCTGCTGCAGCATCCGTTTCTACTGTGAAGGTGACACAATGCTCCAGCAGCATCCGTTTCTACTGTGAAGATGACACAATGCTACAGCAGCATCAGTTTCTACTGTGAAGATGACACAATGCTGCAGCAGCATCAGATTCTACTGTGAAGATGACACAATGCTCCAGCAGCATCCGATTCTACTGTGAAGATGACACAATGCTCCAGCAGCATCAGTTTCGACTGTGAAGATGACACAATGCTGCAGCAGCATCAGTTTCGACTGTGAGGATGACACAATGCTGCAGCAGCATCAGTTTCTACTGTGAAGATGACACAATGCTGCAGCAGCATCAGTTTCTACTGTGAAGATGACACAATGCTCCAGCAGCATCAGTTTCTACTGTGAAGATGACACAATGCTGCAGCAGCATCAGTTTCTACTGTGAAGATGACACAATGCTGCAGCAGCATCAGTTTCTACTGTGAAGATGACACAATGCTGCAGCAGCATCCGTTTCTACTGTGAAGATGACACAATGCTGCAGAAGCATCAGTTTCTACTGTGAAGATGACACAATGCTCCAGCAGCATCAGTTTCTACTGTGAAGATGACATAATGCTGCAGCAGCATCAGTTTCTACTGTGAAGATGACACAATGCTCCAGCAGCATCAGTTTCTACTGTGACGATGACACAATGCTCCAGCAGCATCAGTTTCTACTGTGAAGATGACACAATGCTGCAGCAGCATCAGTTTCTACTGTGAAGATGACACAATGCTGCAGCAGCATCAGTTTCTACTGTGAAGATGACACAATGCTGCAGCAGCATCCGTTTCTACTGTGAAGATGACACAATGCTGCAGAAGCATCAGTTTCTACTGTGAAGATGACACAATGCTGCAGCAGCATCAGTTTCTACTGTGAAGATGACACAATGCTGCAGCAGCATCAGTTTCTACTGTGAAGATGACACAATGCTGCAGCAGCATCAGTTTCTACCTCTACTTTGTTCTTTTCCAAATATGAAAGGAGACATCCCTCAGTTATGGTTGTTATATGCAGTGCTTTGGAAAATCTGAATGATTTGGTTGTGCCATTTGAGTAGAGAGCACCTTCACCTTGTCGTCATGACAAAAGTGTCCCCGTTAAACTGTATGACTATATAAAATGTCATTTGGAAGTGGAAAAGACTATTGTAAACATACTGTACTTTCATTTTTTTTTACCAGGCAAGTCAGTTAAGAACAAATTCTTATTTACAATGACGGCCTAGGAACAGTGGGTTAACTGCCTTGTTCAGGGGCAGAGCAACAGATTTATATCTTGTCAGCTCGGGGATTCGATCTAGCAACCTTTCGGTTACTGGCCCAACGCTCTAACTACTAGGCTACCTGCCGCCCCTTATAACAGGCTATTGTGTTGTATTGTGTCGTCTGCTTTGCCTAGCCCCATTGCATAAAAACATTTTTTTATAGCCCAGCTATTGTCTTTCTTTTACAATTTAAACACATTTTTTTATTTTACCGTTATTTTACCAGGTAAGTTGACTGAGAACACGTTCTCATTTGCAGCAACGACCTGGGGAATAGTTACAGGGGAGAGGAGGGGGATGAATGAGCCAATTGTAAACTGGGGATTATTAGGTGACCGTGATGGTTGAGGGCCAGATTGGGAATTTAGCCAGGACACCGGGGTTAACACCCCTACTCTTACGATAAGTGCCATGGGATCTTTTAATGACCTCAGAGAGTCAGGACACACGTTTAACGTCCCATCCGAAAGACGGCACCCTACACAGAGCAGTGTCCCCAATCACTGCCCTGGGGCATTGGGATCTTTGTTTAGACCAGAGGAAAGAGTGCCTCCTACTGGCCCTCCAACACCACTTCCAGCAGCACCTGGTCTCCCATCCAGGGACTGACCAGGACCAACCCTGCTTAGATTCAGAAGCAAGCCAGCAGTGGTATGCAGGGTGGTATGCTGCTGGCCATTTAGCATAGACAATGTAATTGGTGTGATAGTCTTAGGCAAACCATCTTCATTATCACAGTGGCACCTCCAAGTGCCGCTCAGACCTTCTGGAGGGAAAAAGTATCTGGCATTGAACTTGGTAGTTGTAGTTATAGTTGTAGTTGTTGTAGTTTTTAAGCTAAGGATCTCATCATGTCCTGCCTCCATACATTTCACCACCAAGATTCCAAGGGTTGGATTTGCACTGACCAATTTAATGTTAGCACAAGGCATGTACAAAATCCAGTATAATGATTAGCTTCATACATTGTCTATTGGTATCCTTTTAAAACTGAGAACATATTGCTGAAACAATGTAAACAATGTGTGAGTTAAGCTGTTCTCTGCTTCAGACGCACAATGTCAAGGGCTGCATTGCAAATGTCCATAAGGCTAAAGCCATCATACTGTAGGTCAGTGGTTCCCAACTCCAGTCTCTCTCTGGAGGGTACTGGAGGACTGGAGTTGGGCTGTTGGGGTACTGGAGGACTGGAGTTGGGCTGTTGCGGGAACTGGAGGACTGGAGTTGGGCTGTTGGGGGATACAGGAGGACTGGAGTTGGGCTGTTGGGGGTACTGGAGGACCAGGGTTGGGCTGTTGGGTGGACTGGAGGACCAGAGTTGGGCTGTTGGGGGGACTGGAGGACCAGAGTTGGGCTGTTGGGGGGACTGGAGGACTGGAGTTGTGCTGCTGGGGGGACTGGAGGACTGGAGTTGGGCTGTTGAGGTACTGGAGGACTGGAGTTGGGCTGTTGGGGGTACTGGAGGACCAGGGTTGGGCTGTTGGGTGGACTGGAGGACCAGGGTTGGGCTGTTGGGAGGACTGGACTTGGGACCACTGCTGTAGGCCTATGGCTGCGTTGGCGTTGCATGTCATTATCAGCTGCAAAATGGGTTCACATGCCTGACATCCTGCAAAAGTTGTGACAATGAAATAAAACTAATTGGAGAACTTATGACTGAACAAAAAGGTCAGGTTGATTTGAGAATAAAACAGAGAAACACAGACAAATTAGAGACAGATTCCCTTCCCCTCTTTATTGCAGGATTGTGGTCTGTGATTAATCAACATCGACACTAGTTCATCTTGAATAATAGTTAAGTTACTGTAAGTGTTTAAACTTGTTTTAATTGTTAACTTCAAAGAGTCAACACTATTTTATATAATTTCAAAGTGTACAAGTAAGCTAACTCACATGTAAAAGTTAGATATCTTAGTAATAAGTATTATTAGTAAAACATTATTTCAGGTGAACAAAAGGGAAGTCAATAGCAGAGGTAGCCAACCTAACTCCACTGATCCCTGATCTACAGGGGGAACAGACTTCTGTTCCAGCCCAGAAAGAGCACACTTGATTATCAATTAATTAGGTTTAATACATTGAATCAGGTGTGTTAGCGCTGAGTTGGAACAGAAGCCTGCACACCCAGCAGGGTTGGCCTGCTCCATTTCTAATAGGTTTATACATTGTTTGTGACTTTTAAATTGTGTTTTTGTTCAGAAAATGTGCCAACATATAATCCAAGGATGTGTACCCTTATTCTCTGGGACCTCTTCATCTGCAGACAAGGTTTCACGGATCTCTGTATCTGAGGACAGAAAACATCACAAAGAAACACGCTGCATTATATATTTTTTTAAATGTGACTGCTCTGAATATTATGGTGCTATATCTCTCTGTCCTCAGTTCTTCTCACTAGGGACTGGAATTGGGGAATAGCTTCATAAAGTCCTCCAACGAAGGACAGTTACATAAGTGTCCGTAACAGGGTCGGAAGACAGTTACATAAGTGTTCGTAACAGGGTTGGGAAGACAGTTACATAAGTGTCCGTAACAGGGCCGGAAGACAGTTACATAAGTGTCCGTAACAGGGTCGGAAGACAGTTACATAAGTGTCCGTAACAGGGCCGGAAGACAGTTACATAAGTGTCCGTAACAGGGTCGGAAGACAGTTACATAAGTGTTCGTAACAGGGTTGGGAAGACAGTTACATAAGTGTCCGTAACAGGGTTGGGATGACAGTTACATAAGTGCCTGTAACATGGTTGGCAGACAGTTACATAAATGTCCGTAACAGGGTTGGAAGACAGTTTCATAAGTGTCCGTAACAGGGTTGGAAGACAGTTACATCAGTGTCCGTAACAGGGTTGGAAGACAGTTACATAAGTGTCCGTAACAGGGTTGGGAAGACAGTTACATAAGTGTTCGTAACAGGGTTGGGAAGACAGTTACATAAGTGTCCGTAACAGGGCCGGAAGACAGTTACATAAGTGTCCGTAACAGGGTCGGAAGACAGTTACATAAGTGTCCGTAACAGGGTTGGAAGACAGTTACATAAGTGTCCGTAACAGGGTCGGAAGACAGTTACATAAGTGTTCGTAACAGGGTTGGGAAGACAGTTACATAAGTGTCCGTAACAGGGTTGGGATGACAGTTACATAAGTGCCTGTAACATGGTTGGCAGACAGTTACATAAATGTCCGTAACAGGGTTGGAAGACAGTTTCATAAGTGTCCGTAACAGGGTTGGAAGACAGTTACATCAGTGTCCGTAACAGGGTTGGAAGACAGTTACATAAGTGTCCGTAACAGGGTTGGGAAGACAGTTACATAAGTGTCCGTAACAGGGTTGGAAGACAGTTACATAAGTGTCCGTAACAGGGTTGGCAGACAGTTACATAAGTGCCTGTAACATGGTTGGCAGACAGTTACATAAGTGTCCTTAACAGGGTTGGAAGACAGTTACATAAGTGTCCGTAACAGGGTTGGGAAGACAGTTACATAAGTGTCCGTAACAGGGTTGGAAGACAGTTAGGATGGACATCTATTGCCCATTCAAATCCTTTCTTGCAACAAGTTTGTGGGGAAAAAAGTGAATGGGGCTGGGGCAAATATGTTACTATGAGATTATCTATGAAATGATTAGCATATATAGGTCGGAAGTAACAGGACTAAGATATGCAAGTAACAGGGTTGGGATGTGCAGCAAATAGCTGGATATGGGTTACTGTTGGTGACTTGGGGAAAGTGGGTAACAGGGGTGAGATAGGTAAGTAACAGGGGTGAGATAGGCAAGTAACAGGGGTGAGACAGGTAAGTAACAGGGGTGAGATAGGTAAGTAACAGGGGTGAGATAGGTAAGTAACAGGGGTGAGATAGGCAAGTAACAGGGGTGAGATAGGCAAGTAACAGGGGTGAGATAGGCAAGTAACAGGGGTGAGATAGGCAAGTAACAGGGGTGAGACAGGCAAGTAACAGGGGTGAGATAGGAAAGTAACAGGGGTGAGATAGGAAAGTAACAGGGGTGAGGTGTACTGGCAAAGAGTAACAAACAGGGCATTTAGGGCAATGGTTGTACCGGTACTCGACGGTATCAATATTAGGATATTGGCATTTAGGTGTTAGGGCATAGGGATAATATGGCAGGGGGTGCCTGGTAACTGGGTTTAGGTGTGTGGGTAAGTTGGCTGAGGCAGTGCTTGACTTAGATAGGAGCTCTTCAGAGCTGAGTACCGGCACCTCAAATGTTCTACAGCTTGAGCTCCTGTTCCTGTTATAGAATATTAGCTCAAAGGTATTGTGGAGATCCTGCACCTAAATATAAACAGTACCAGCACCTATTTCAGTCCAAGTCAAGCACTGGGCAGAGGTACATAGATATTGGGGCTGAGGAATAGGGGTACTGGGCAGAGGTACATAGATATTGGGGCTGAGGTACATAGATATTGGGGCTGAGAAATATAGATATTGGGGCTGAGGAATAGGGGTACTGGGCAGAGGTATATAGATATTGGGGATGAGGAATAGGGGTACTGGGCAGAGGTACATAGATATTGGGGCTGAGGTATAAATATATTAGGCTGAGGTAAATAGATATTGGGGCTGAAGTATAAATATATTAGGCTGAGGTACATAGATATTGGGGCTGAGGTATAGGGGTACTGGGCAGAGGTACATAGATATTGGGGCTGAGGTATAGGGGTACTGGGCAGAGGTACATAGATATTGGGGCTGAGGAATAGGGGTACTGGGCTGAGGAATAGGGGTACTGGGCTGAGGAATAGGGGTACTGGGCTGAGGTACATAGATATTGGGGCTGAGGAATAGGGGTACTGGGCAGAGGTACATAGATATTGGGGCTGAGGAATAGGGGTACTGGGCTGAGGAATAGGGGTACTGGGCTGAGGAATAGGGGTACTGGGCTGAGGAATAGGGGTACTGGGCAGAGGTACATAGATATTGGGGCTGAGGAATAGGGGTACTGGGCTGAGGAATAGGGGTACTGGGCTGAGGAATAGGGGTACTGGGCTGAGGAATAGGGGTACTGGGCAGAGGTACATAGATATTGGGGCTGAGGAATAGGGGTACTGGGCTGAGGAATAGGGGTACTGGACTGAGGAATAGGGGTACTGGGCAGAGGTACATAGATATTGGGGCTGAGGAATAGGGGTACTGGGCTGAGGAATAGGGGTACTGGGATGAGGTACATAGATATTGGGGCTGAGGTACATAGATATCGGGGCTGAGGTATATAGATATTGGGGCTGAGGAATAGGGGTACTGGGCAGAGGTACATAGATATTGGGGCTGAGGAATAGGGGTACTGGG
Organism: Salvelinus alpinus; assembly: GCF_045679555.1. NCBI lineage: Eukaryota > Metazoa > Chordata > Actinopteri > Salmoniformes > Salmonidae > Salvelinus > Salvelinus alpinus. The sequence continues at coordinate 56,296,209 of NC_092097.1, forward strand.
CTGAGGTACATAGATATTGGGGCTGAGGAATAGGGGTACTGGGCAGAGGTACATAGATATTGGGGCTGAGGAATAGGGGTACTGGGCTGAGGTATATAGATATTGGGGCTGAGGTACATAGATATTGGGGCTGAGGAATAGGGGTACTGGGCTGAGGAATAGGGATACTGGGCTGAGGAATAGGGGTACTGGGCAGAGGTACATAGATATTGGGGCTGAGGAATAGGGGTACTGGGCAGAGGTACATAGATATTGGGGCTGAGGTATAGGGGTACTGGGCAGAGGTACATAGATATTGGGGCTGAGGAATAGGGGTACTGGGCTGAGGAATAGGGGTACTGGGCTGAGGAATAGGGGTACTGGGCTGAGGTACATAGATATTGGGGCTGAGGAATAGGGGTACTGGGCTGAGGTACATAGATATTGGGGCTGAGGAATAGGGGTACTGGGCTGAGGAATAGGGGTACTGGGCTGAGGAATAGGGGTACTGGGCTGAGGAATAGGGGTACTGGGCTGAGGTACATAGATATTGGGGCTGAGGAATAGGGGTACTGGGCAGAGGTACATAGATATTGGGGCTGAGGTATAGGGGTACTGGGCAGAGGTACATAGATATTGGGGCTGAGGAATAGGGGTACTGGGCTGAGGAATAGGGGTACTGGGCTGAGGAATAGGGGTACTGGGCAGAGGTACATAGATATTGGGGCTGAGGAATAGGGGTACTGGGCTGAGGAATAGGGGTACTGGGCTGAGGAATAGGGGTACTGGGCTGAGGAATAGGGGTACTGGGCAGAGGTACATAGATATTGGGGCTGAGGAATAGGGGTACTGGGCAGAGGTACATAGATATTGGGGCTGAGGAATAGGGGTACTGGGCTGAGGAATAGGGGTACTGGGCTGAGGAATAGGGGTACTGGGCTGAGGAATAGGGGTACTGGGCAGAGGTACATAGATATTGGGGCTGAGGAATAGGGGTACTGGGCTGAGGAATAGGGGTACTGGGCTGAGGAATAGGGGTACTGGGCAGAGGTACATAGATATTGGGGCTGAGGAATAGGGGTACTGGGCTGAGGAATAGGAGTACTGGGCTGAGGAATAGGGGTACTGGGATGAGGTACATAGATATTGGGGCTGAGGTACATAGATATCGGGGCTGAGGTATATAGATATTGGGGCTGAGGAATAGGGGTACTGGGCAGAGGTACATAGATATTGGGGCTGAGGAATAGGGGTACTGGGCTGAGGTATATAGATATTGGGGCTGAGGTACATAGATATTGGGGCTGAGGAATAGGGGTACTGGGCTGAGGAATAGGGATACTGGGCTGAGGAATAGGGGTACTGGGCAGAGGTACATAGATATCGGGGCTGAGGAATAGGGGTACTGGGCTGATGTATATAGATATTGGGGCTGAGGTATATAAATATTGGGGCTGAGGTATATAGATATTGGGGCTGAGGAATATAGATATTGGGGCTGAGGTATATAGATATCGGGGCTGAGGAATAGGGGTACTGGGGCTGATGTATATAGATATTGGGGCTGAGGAATATGGGTACTGGGCTGAGGAATAGGGGTACTGGGCTGAGGTACATAGATATTGGGGCTGAGGAATAGGGGTACTGGGCTGAGGTACATAGATATCGGGGCTGAGGAATAGGGGCACTGGGCAGAGGAATAGGGGTACTGGGCTGATGTATATAGATATTGGGGCTGAGGTATATAGATATTGGGGCTGAGGTATATAGATATTGGGGCTGAGGTATATAGATATTGGGGCTGAGGTATATAGATATATTGGGGCTGAGGTATATAGATATTGGGGCTGATGTATATAGATATTGGGGCTGAGGTATATAGATATTGGGGCTGAGGTATATAGATATATTGGGGCTGAGGTATATAGATATTGGGGCTGATGTATATAGATATTGGGGCTGAGGTATATAGATATTGGGGCTGATGTATATATATATATTGGGGCTGAGGTATATAGATATTGGGGCTGAGGTATATAGATATTGGGGCTGATGTATATATATATATTGGGGCTGAGGTATATATATATATTGGGTCTGAGGTATATAGATATTGGGGCTGAGGTATGTAGATATTGGGGCTGATGTATATATATATATTGGGGCTGAGGTATATATATATATTGGGGCTGAGGTATATAGATATTGGGGCTGATGTATATATATATATTGGGGCTGAGGTATATAGATATTGGGGCTGATGTATATATATATATATTGGGGCTGAGGTATATATATATATTGGGGCTGAGGTATATAGATATTGGGGCTGATGTATATATATATATATTGGGGCTGAGGTATATATATATATTGGGGCTGAGGTATATAGATATTGGGGCTGAGGTATATAGATATTGGGGCTGAGGTATATAGATATATTGGGGCTGAGGTATATATATATATTGGGGCTGAGGTATATATATATTGGGGCTGAGGTATGTAGATATAGGGGCTGAGTTATATAGATATCGGGGCTGAGGTATAGGGGTACTGGGCTGAGGAACAAAAGGTATAGGGGCACGCCTATTATAGGCAAAACATATAGGTACAATGTCTGTTCCAATCGGACACAACTGTGACCGATAAAATAAAAACAAATTGTTTTTTTACATACTTTTCAATAAAAAAGCAATATGGATTACATGTTAGGGTTGCTAATGACATAAGATTTTGCATAGCGGCATTTCTGGGAACAAATGTGGGAACAAATGGGTCAAGCAATAATGGAAGTGCCTGTCCTGTGTTACCATGGTTCCGGATGATGTTGTTTTTGTGTGTTGTGATAAAATTCAATAAATATGTAATCAGAGAAAAACAAATACTACCACTCCAGCTTCAGTATTATTATCTTTCCCTAACCAACACCTGTACTCTGAGGGCAGCAATTCAAACACAATATAACTGATTTTCACTATCAGGGCTGACCGGGACCGTACTGTGACCCGAACTGTACTCTGATGGCTCCGATAGGGCCGACCTGGGCTGACCAGAACTGTACTGTAATGGCTCCGATACGGCCTACCAGAACTGTACTGTGATGTCTCCGATAGGGCCGACCTGGGCCGACCAGAACTGTACTGTAATGGCTCCGATAGGGCCGACCTGGGCCGACCAGAACTGTACTGTGATGGCTCCGATAGGGCCGACCTGGGCCGACCAGAACTGTACTGTGATGGCTCCGATACGGCTGACCCAAACTGTACTGTAATGGCTCCGATAGGGCCGACCTGGGCCGACCAGAACTGTACTGTAATGGCTCCGATAGGGCCGACCTGGGCCGACCAGAACTGTACTCTGATGGCTCCGATACGGCTGACCCAAACTGTACTGTAATGGCTCCGATAGGGCCGACCTGGGCCGACCAGAACTGTACTGTGATGGCTCCGATAGGGCCGACCTGGGCCGACCAGAACTGTACTGTGATGGCTCCGATAGGGCCTACCTGGGCCGACCAGAACTGTACTGCGATGGCTCCGATAGGGCCGACCTGGGCCGACCAGAACTGTACTCTGATGGCTCCGATACGGCTGACCCAAACTGTACTGTAATGGCTCCGATAGGGCCGACCTGGGCCGACCAGAACTGTACTCTGATGGCTCCGATACGGCCTACCTGGGCCGACCAGAACTGTACTCTGATGGCTCCGATACGGCTGACCCAAACTGTACTGTAATGGCTCCGATAGGGCCGACCTGGGCCGACCAGAACTGTACTGTGATGGCTCCGATAGGGCCGACCTAGGCCAACCAGAACTGTACTGTGATGGCTCCGATAGGGCCTACCCGGGCCGACCAGAACTGTACTGCGATGGCTCCGATAGGGCCTACCAGAACTGTACTGTGATGGATCCGATAGGGCCTACCTGGGCCGACCAGAACTGTACTGTGATGGCTCCGATAGGGCCGACCCGGGTCGACTAGAACTGTACTGCGATGGCTCCGATAGGGCCGACCTGGGCCGACTAGAACTGTACTGTAATGGCTCCGATAGGGCCGACCTGGGCCGACCAGAACTGTACTGTGATGGCTCCGATAGGGCCTACCTGGGCCGACCAGAACTGTACTGCGATGGCTCCGATAGGGCCTACCAGAACTGTACTGTGATGGATCCGATAGGGCCTACCTGGGCCGACCAGAACTGTACTGTGATGGCTCCGATAGGGCCGACCCGGGTCGACTAGAACTGTACTGCGATGGCTCCGATAGGGCCGACCTGGGCCGACTAGAACTGTACTGTGATGGCTCCGATATGGCCGACCTGGGTCGACCAGAACTGTACTGCGATGGCTCCGATAGGGCCGACCTGGGCCGACCAGAACTGTACTGCGATGGCTCCGATAGGGCCGACCTGGACCAACACGAACCGTGCTGCGATGGCTCCGATAGGGCCGACCCGGGTCGACTAGAACTGTACTGCGATGGCTCCGATAGGGCCGACCACGGCCGACTAGAACTGTACTGCGATGGCTCCGATAGGGCCGACCGGGATCGACTAGAACTGTACTGTGATTGCTCCGATAGGGCCGACCGGGGTCGACTAGAACTGTACTGTGATGGCTCCGATAGGGCCTACCCGGGCCGACTAGAACTGTACTGTGATTGCTCCGATAGGGCCGACCGGGGTCGACTAGAACTGTACTGTGATTGCTCCGATAGGGCCGACCGGGGTCGACTAGAACTGTACTGTGATGGCTCCGATAGGGCCTACCCGGGCCGACCAGAACTGTACTGTGATGGCTCCGATAGGGCCTACCCGGGGCGACCAGAACTGTACTGTGATGGCTCCGATAGGGCCGACCTGGGCCGACCAGAACTGTACTGCGATGGCTCCGATAGGGCCTACCTGGGTCGACCAGAACTGTACTGCGATGGCTCCGATAGGGCCTACCCGGGCCGACCAGAACTGTACTGTGATGGCTCCGATAGGGCCTACCTGGGTCGACCAGAACTGTACTGTGATGGCTCCGATAGGGCCGACCTGGGCCGACCAGAACTGTACTGTGATTGCTCCCTATGGTTTTGTCTCCACATTGTCCTACCTAACGGTTCCAGTTACCATGGTGGAAGTGGAACTAGAAACGGTCATCAACATTTTTTTTTATATTTGAAAAATAATTCTAATAAATGCCACACGTTGGACAATGAATGAAGATTCTCCAAACTATTAGAATTTATAAAAATCCATCAGATATTGACTGAATAATAGCACATAAAACATTTTACTGAATGGAGATAAGGGATTTTGGCGGGAATTAATGTATTCAATGTATTGTCAAATTTAATACAATTTAAAAACTCAAATGGTATGAGGTATTTTTTTTTTAATATTTTGTGTAAAATACAGAACATTATATGTGCCTCATTTGCATAACCACACTGGGTGTATTTGCATATATGAACACATTGACATAATTGTACCTTTATTTAACTAGGCAAGTCAGTTAAGAACAAATTCTTATTTTCAATGACGGCCTAGGAACAGTTGGTTAACTGCCTTGTTCTGCCCCTGAACGACAGATTTGTACCTTGTCAGCGCAGGGATTTGATTTTACAACCTTTCGGTTACAAGTCCAATGCTCTAACCCCTAGGCTACCCTGCCGCCCCAGTGATGTAACAGGGCTGCAACCACCAAGAACTTGCTCTGTGTCGACCTACCTGCACTGTCTCATTAATACATTTACATTTAAGTCATTTAGCAGACGCTCTTATCCAGAGCGACTTACAAATTGGTGCATTCACCTTATGACATCCAGTGGAAGAGCCACTTTACAATAGTGCATCTAAATCTTTTTAAGGGGGGGGGGGGGGGGGTGAGAAGGATTACTTTATCCTATCCTAGGTATTCCTTAAAGAGGTGGGGTTTCAGGTGTCTCCGGAAGGTGGTGATTGACTCCGCTGTCCTGGCGTCGTGAGGGAGTTTGTTCCACCATTGGGGGGCCAGAGCAGCGAACAGTTTTGACTGGGCTGAGCGGGAACTGTACTTCCTCAGTGGTAGGGAGGCGAGCAGGCCAGAGGTGGATGAACGCAGTGCCCTTGTTTGGGTGTAGGGCCTGATCAGAGCCTGGAGGTACTGAGGTGCCGTTCCCCTCACAGCTCCGTAGGCAAGCACCATGGTCTTGTAGCGGATGCGAGCTTCAACTGGAAGCCAGTGGAGAGAGCGGAGGAGCGGGGTGACGTGAGAGAACTTGGGAAGGTTGAACACCAGACGGGCTGCGGCGTTCTGGATGAGTTGTAGGGGTTTAATGGCACAGGCAGGGAGCCCAGCCAACAGCGAGTTGCAGTAATCCAGACGGGAGATGACAAGTGCCTGGATTAGGACCTGCGCCGCTTCCTGTGTGAGGCAGGGTCGTACTCTGCGGATGTTGTAGAGCATGAACCTACAGGAACGGGCCACCGCCTTGATGTTAGTTGAGAACGACAGGGTGTTGTCCAGGATCACGCCAAGGTTCTTAGCGCTCTGGGAGGAGGACACAATGGAGTTGTCAACCGTGATGGCGAGATCATGGAACGGGCAGTCCTTCCCCGGGAGGAAGAGCAGCTCCGTCTTGCCGAGGTTCAGCTTGAGGTGGTGATCCGTCATCCACACTGATATGTCTGCCAGACATGCAGAGATGCGATTCGCCACCTGGTCATCAGAAGGGGGAAAGGAGAAGATTAGTTGTGTGTCGTCTGCATAGCAATGATAGGAGAGACCATGTGAGGTTATGACAGAGCCAAGTGACTTGGTGTATAGCGAGAATAGGAGAGGGCCTAGAACAGAGCCCTGGGGGACACCAGTGGTGAGAGCACGTGGTGAGGAGACAGATTCTCGCCACGCCACCTGGTAGGAGCGACCTGTCAGGTAGGACGCAATCCAAGCGTGGGCCGCGCCGGAGATGCCCAACTCGGAGAGGGTGGAGAGGAGGATCTGATGGTTCACAGTATCGAAGGCAGCCGATAGGTCTAGAAGGATGAGAGCAGAGGAGAGAGAGTTAGCTTTAGCAGTGCGGAGCGCCTCCGTGATACAGAGAAGAGCAGTCTCAGTTGAATGACTAGTCTTGAAACCTGACTGATTTGGATCAAGAAGGTCATTCTGAGAGAGATAGCGGGAGAGCTGGCCAAGGACGGCACGTTCAAGAGTTTTGGAGAGAAAAGAAAGAAGGGATACTGGTCTGTAGTTGTTGACATCGGAGGGATCGAGTGTAGGTTTTTTCAGAAGGGGTGCAACTCTCGCTCTCTTGAAGACGGAAGGGACGTAGCCAGCGGTCAGGGATGAGTTGATGAGCGAGGTGAGGTAAGGGAGAAGGTCTCCGGAAATGGTCTGGAGAAGAGAGGAGGGGATAGGGTCAAGCGGGCAGGTTGTTGGGCGGCCGGCCGTCACAAGACGCGAGATTTCATCTGGAGAGAGAGGGGAGAAAGAGGTCAGAGCACAGGGTAGGGCAGTGTGAGCAGAACCAGCGGTGTCGTTTGACTTAGCAAACGAGGATCGGATGTCGTCGACCTTCTTTTCAAAATGGTTGACGAAGTCTATCCCTGTTCTCTCCTCTCTGCACAGACCATACAAACGCTCCACACCGCGTGGCCGCGGCCACCCTAATCTGGTGGTCCCAGCACGCACGACCCACGTGGAGTTCCAGGTCTCCGGTAGCCTCTGGAACTGCCGATCTGCGGCCAACAAGGCAGAGTTCATCTCAGCCTATGCCTCCCTCCAGTCCCTCGACTTCTTGGCACTGACGGAAACATGGATCACCACAGATAACACTGCTACTCCTACTGCTCTCTCTTCGTCCGCCCACGTGTTCTCGCACACCCCGAGAGCTTCTGGTCAGCGGGGTGGTGGCACCGGGATCCTCATCTCTCCCAAGTGGTCATTCTCTCTTTCTCCCCTTACCCATCTGTCTATCGCCTCCTTTGAATTCCATGCTGTCACAGTTACCAGCCCTTTCAAGCTTAACATCCTTATCATTTATCGCCCTCCAGGTTCCCTCGGAGAGTTCATCAATGAGCTTGATGCCTTGATAAGCTCCTTTCCTGAGGACGGCTCACCTCTCACAGTTCTGGGCGACTTTAACCTCCCCACGTCTACCTTTGACTCATTCCTCTCTGCCTCCTTCTTTCCACTCCTCTCCTCTTTTGACCTCACCCTCTCACCTTCCCCCCCTACTCACAAGGCAGGCAATACGCTCGACCTCATCTTTACTAGATGCTGTTCTTCCACTAACCTCATTGCAACTCCCCTCCAAGTCTCCGACCACTACCTTGTATCCTTTTCCCTCTCGCTCTCATCCAACACTTCCCACACTGCCCCTACTCGGATGGTATCGCGCCGTCCCAACCTTCGCTCTCTCTCCCCCGCTACCCTCTCCTCTTCCATCCTATCATCTCTTCCCTCTGCTCAAACCTTCTCCAACCTATCTCCTGATTCTGCCTCCTCAACCCTCCTCTCCTCCCTTTCTGCATCCTTTGATTCTCTATGTCCCCTATCCTCCAGGCCGGCTCGGTCCTCCCCTCCCGCTCCGTGGCTCGACGACTCACTGCGAGCTCACAGAACAGGGCTCCGGGCAGCCGAGCGGAAATGGAGGAAAACTCGCCTCCCTGCGGACCTGGCATCCTTTCACTCCCTCCTCTCTACATTTTCCTCTTCTGTCTCTGCTGCTAAAGCCACTTTCTACCACTCTAAATTCCAAGCATCTGCCTCTAACCCTAGGAAGCTCTTTGCCACCTTCTCCTCCCTCCTGAATCCTCCCCCCCCCCCCCCCCTCCTCCCTCTCTGCAGATGACTTCGTCAACCATTTTGAAAAGAAGGTCGACGACATCCGATCCTCGTTTGCTAAGTCAAACGACACCGCTGGTTCTGCTCACACTGCCCTACCCTGTGCTCTGACCTCTTTCTCCCCTCTCTCTCCAGATGAAATCTCGCGTCTTGTGACGGCCGGCCGCCCAACAACCTGCCCGCTTGACCCTATCCCCTCCTCTCTTCTCCAGACCATTTCCGGAGACCTTCTCCCTTACCTCACCTCGCTCATCAACTCATCCCTGACCGCTGGCTACGTCCCTTCCGTCTTCAAGAGAGCGAGAGTTGCACCCCTTCTGAAAAAACCTACACTCGATCCCTCCGATGTCAACAACTACAGACCAGTATCCCTTCTTTCTTTTCTCTCCAAAACTCTTGAACGTGCCGTCCTTGGCCAGCTCTCCCGCTATCTCTCTCAGAATGACCTTCTTGATCCAAATCAGTCAGGTTTCAAGACTAGTCATTCAACTGAGACTGCTCTTCTCTGTATCACGGAGGCGCTCCGCACTGCTAAAGCTAACTCTCTCTCCTCTGCTCTCATCCTTCTAGACCTATCGGCTGCCTTCGATACTGTGAACCATCAGATCCTCCTCTCCACCCTCTCCGAGTTGGGCATCTCCGGCGCGGCCCACGCTTGGATTGCGTCCTACCTGACAGGTCGCTCCTACCAGGTGGCGTGGCGAGAATCTGTCTCCTCACCACGTGCTCTCACCACTGGTGTCCCCCAGGGCTCTGTTCTAGGCCCTCTCCTATTCTCGCTATACACCAAGTCACTTGGCTCTGTCATAACCTCACATGGTCTCTCCTATCATTGCTATGCAGACGACACACAACTAATCTTCTCCTTTCCCCCTTCTGATGACCAGGTGGCGAATCGCATCTCTGCATGTCTGGCAGACATATCAGTGTGGATGACGGATCACCACCTCAAGCTGAACCTCGGCAAGACGGAGCTGCTCTTCCTCCCGGGGAAGGACTGCCCGTTCCATGATCTCGCCATCACGGTTGACAACTCCATTGTGTCCTCCTCCCAGAGCGCTAAGAACCTTGGCGTGATCCTGGACAACACCCTGTCGTTCTCAACTAACATCAAGGCGGTGGCCCGTTCCTGTAGGTTCATGCTCTACAACATCCGCAGAGTACGACCCTGCCTCACACAGGAAGCGGCGCAGGTCCTAATCCAGGCACTTGTCATCTCCCGTCTGGATTACTGCAACTCGCTGTTGGCTGGGCTCCCTGCCTGTGCCATTAAACCCCTACAACTCATCCAGAACGCCGCAGCCCGTCTGGTGTTCAACCTTCCCAAGTTCTCTCACGTCACCCCGCTCCTCCGCTCTCTCCACTGGCTTCCAGTTGAAGCTCGCATCCGCTACAAGACCATGGTGCTTGCCTACGGAGCTGTGAGGGGAACGGCACCTCAGTACCTCCAGGCTCTGATCAGGCCCTACACCCAAACAAGGGCACTGCGTTCATCCACCTCTGGCCTGCTCGCCTCCCTACCACTGAGGAAGTACAGTTCCCGCTCAGCCCAGTCAAAACTGTTCGCTGCTCTGGCCCCCCAATGGTGGAACAAACTCCCTCACGACGCCAGGACAGCGGAGTCAATCACCACCTTCCGGAGACACCTGAAACCCCACCTCTTTAAGGAATACCTAGGATAGGATAAAGTAATCCTTCTCACCCCCCCCCCCCCCCCCTTAAAAGATTTAGATGCACTATTGTAAAGTGGCTGTTCCACTGGATGTCATAAGGTGAATGCACCAATTTGTAAGTCGCTCTGGATAAGAGCGTCTGCTAAATGACTTAAATGTAATGTAAATGTCATCTGCAGAGAGGGAGGAGGGGGGGGGAGGGGGAGGAGGATTCAGGAGGGAGGAGAAGGTGGCAAAGAGCTTCCTAGGGTTAGAGGCAGATGCTTGGAATTTAGAGTGGTAGAAAGTGGCTTTAGCAGCAGAGACAGAAGAGGAAAATGTAGAGAGGAGGGAGTGAAAGGATGCCAGGTCCGCAGGGAGGCGAGTTTTCCTCCATTTCCGCTCGGCTGCCCGGAGCCCTGTTCTGTGAGCTCGCAATGAGTCGTCGAGCCACGGAGCGGGAGGGGAGGACCGAGCCGGCCTGGAGGATAGGGGACATAGAGAGTCAAAGGATGCAGAAAGGGAGGAGAGGAGGGTTGAGGAGGCAGAATCAGGAGATAGGTTGGAGAAGGTTTGAGCAGAGGGAAGAGATGATAGGATGGAAGAGGAGAGAGTAGCGGGGGAGAGAGAGCGAAGGTTGGGACGGCGCGATACCATCCGAGTAGGGGCAGTGTGGGAAGTGTTGGATGAGAGCGAGAGGGAAAAGGATACAAGGTAGTGGTCGGAGACTTGGAGGGGAGTTGCAATGAGGTTAGTGGAAGAACAGCATCTAGTAAAGATGAGGTCGAGCGTATTGCCTGCCTTGTGAGTAGGGGGGGAAGGTGAGAGGGTGAGGTCAAAAGAGGAGAGGAGTGGAAAGAAGGAGGCAGAGAGGAATGAGTCAAAGGTAGACGTGGGGAGGTTACTATAACTGTCGTTGTCATGTAGTTCAACAAGTGTGTCAATAGCAGGATACCCTTGGATTAAAAATCAAAAGCTTGACTCTAGATTACACCGATCTACAGCGCATTCGGAAAGTATTCAGACCACTTGACTTTAAAAAATATATATATATATTACGGCCTTATTCTAAAAAGGATTAAATGTATTTATTTTTTCAATCTACACACAATACCCCATAACGACAAAGCAAAAACATAAAAAAGAAGAAGAATACGGAAATATCACATTTACATAAATATTCAGACCCTTTACTCAGTACTTTGCTATTAAAGCACCTTTGGCAGCGATTACAGCCTTAAGTTTTCTTTGGTATGACGCTACAAGCGTGGCATATCTGTATTTGGGGAGTTTGTCACATTTTTCTCTGCAAATCCTCTCAAGCTCTGTCATTTTGGATGGGGAACGTCGCCGCACAGCTATTTTCAGGTCTCTCCAGAGATGTTCGATCGGGTTCAAGTCCGGGCTCTGGTTGGGCCACTCAAGGACATTCAGAGACTTGTCCCGAAGCCACTCCTGCATTGTCTTGGCTGTGTGCTTAGGGTCGTTGTCCTGTTGGAAGGTGAACCTTCGCTCCAGTCTGAGGACCTGAGTGCTCTGGAGCAGGTTTTCATCAAGGATCTCTCTGTACTTTGCTCCGTTCATCTTTCCATCAATCCTGACTAGTCAACCAGTCCCTGCCGCTGAACAAAATGGTGCCAGGTTTCCTTCAGACGTGACGCTAGGTATTCAGGCCAAAGAGTTCAATCTTGGTTTCATCAGACCAGAGAATCTTGTTTCTCATGTGATGTAAGTGTCGAGACGATGTGTTAAATCCCTGACGATACTTTAGCATTCTTGTAGACGCAACGGAAAGACAATGTATCCCATTGAACCCATTTCAGCCATTACCGGGGTGTGTTTGACAGGTCATTACAAATGTTTCCGCAGTCACAGGAAACAGGAAATAGGAAGGTTGAAAAAGCCAGATCCTCCGGTGGGCGGGCTCAGCATGGCTCTAACCAGGACAGCCCAGTACAGCTCGGCTTGGCTCTATCTAGCTCTAACCAGGACAGCCCAGTACAGCTCTGCTTGGCTCTATCTAGCTCTAACCAGGACAGCCCAGTACAGCTCGGCTTGGCTCTATCTAGCTCTAACCAGGACAACCCAGTACAGCTCTGCTTGGCTCTATCTAGCTCTAACCAGGACAGCCCAGTACAGCTCTGCTTGGCTCTAACCAGGACAGCCCAGTACAGCTCTGCTCTGCTCTAACCAGGACAGCCCAGTACAGCTCGGCTTGGCTCTATCTAGCTCTAACCAGGACAGCACAGTACAGCTCGGCTTGGCTCTATCTAGCTCTAACCAGGACAGCCCAGTACAGCTCGGCTTGGCTCTATCTAGCTCTAACCAGGACAGCCCAGTACAGCTCGGCTTGGCTCTATCTAGCTCTAACCAGGACAGCCCAGTACAGCTCGGCTTGGCTCTATCTAGCTCTAACCAGGACAGCCCAGTACAGCTCGGTGTGGCTCTATCTAGCTCTAACCAGGACAGCCCAGTACAGCTCGGCTCTGCTTGGCCCTAACCAGGACAGCCCAGTACAGCTCTGCTCTGCTCTAACCAGGACAGCCCAGTACAGCTCTGCTCTGCTTGGATCTAACCAGGACAGCCCAGTACAGCTCTGCTTTGCTCTAACCAGGACAGCCCAGTACAGCTCTGCTCTGCATGGCTCTAACCAGGACAGCCCAGTACAGCTCTGCATGGCTCTAACCAGGACAGCCCAGTACAGCTCTGCTCTGCATGGCTCTAACCAGGACAGCCCAGTACAGCTCTGCATGGCTCTAACCAGGACAGCCCAGTACAGCTCTGCATGGCTCTAACCAGGACAGCCCAGTACAGCTCTGCTCTGCTTGGCCCTAACCAGGACAGTTCGGCTCTGCTCTGTTTGGCCCTGCAGTATGAGTCAGGCACTAGTCTAGCTAAAATATTACTCCCACCCTCCAATCTGCTTGGCCTTGCCTCAGGGCCTTTTATCATAAAGTTTAGAGCAAGGGTGCTGATCTAGGATCAGTTTAACTTTAAGATCATAATGAATATGTTTACGTGAACAGGGAGGACCTGATCCTAGATTCAGCACTCCTACTGTGAGACTTGGAATTAAAACAATAGCAAAGTAGCTTCAGTGCTTGGACTTTCCCTTTGGTTAGCGTGGCCTTCACAGTGGCCTTCACAGTGGCCTTCACAGTGGCCTTCACAGTGGCCTTCACAGTGGCCTTCACAGTCGTTTGATCCAGACATACAGGATGAAACACATAAAGCCTCAGTCTCTCATTAAATAGTTGATCATCATTTAATTAAACTTGCATTATCTTTCTGACTATTTACATTCGAACACAATATGCTAATTTAAACGGTTAAACCGCTCTGGGGAAAGGTCACGCATAATTACATTCTAGGACTCATCCAGACACACGCTGGTCTCAGAACAATTAGGAAGTAATAAGGGAATGAGGGAAGATATCAGATTCAGTGACAATTAAATAATGCATTGAGGTTTCAGAGGAGCCGAGGCAGGGCGACAAGCTGTCCTAAACTGTCTGTCAACTAATAACCTCCACTCTGCAGAGGTTACAGACCTTATTTCCCTTCATAATAACTGCAAATTACCCAATTAAGCAAATCAGTTTCACTGAGTGAGAGAGAGAGAGAGAAACCCAGAATACAATACAGTAACGCAGTTCACGATTTTCATCCAACTAGACAGAGAGGGTCTGTGAAGGGTCCAGAAACTCATTCTTATAAGACAGAGAGGGTCTCTGAAGGGTCCAGAAACTCATTCTAATAACTAAGACAGAGAGGGTCTGTGAAGGGTCCAGAAACTCATTCTAATAACTAAGACAGAGAGGGTCTGTGAAGGGTCCAGAAACTCATTCTTATAAGACAGAGAGGGTCTGTGAAGGGTCCAGAAACTCATTCTAATAACTAAGACAGAGAGGGTCTGTGAAGGGTCCAGAAACTCATTCTAATAACTAAGACAGAGAGGGTCTGTGAAGGGTCCAGAAACTCATTCTAATAACTAAGACAGAGAGGGTCTGTGAAGGGTCCAGAAACTCATTCTTATAACTAAGACAGAGAGGGTCTGTGAAGGGTCCAGAAACTCATTCTTATAACTAAGACAGAGAGGGTCTGTGAAGGGTCCAGAAACTCATTCTAATAACTAAGACAGAGAGGGTCTGTGAAGGGTCCAGAAACTCATTCTTATAACTAAGACAGAGAGGGTCTGTGAAGGGTCCAGAAACTCATTCTTATAACTAAGACAGAGAGGGTCTGTGAAGGGTCCAGAAACTCATTCTTATAACTAAGACAGAGAGGGTCTGTGAGTAGTTCAGAAACTCATGCCCACCCTCATTACAACCGAATCTAACCGGAACAGTCTAACCCTCTCATTTATACCAACAAGTGACAGTCCAGGAATGTTTTCCAACAAGAGAGAGAGAGGCCGTCACTGATAATGATTTTTAATGCAAACATTTAGAAGAAAAAAAAAACATTTAGATACAGTTGCTGTTATATTTTTCCAAAATGTTGTAAAATACTGTACTTTTAACACTTTACAGAAGACAAGGGGTACTAAATAAATGGCATAAGGTAGTCTAATTACTGTCTAGGTTACAGTTGCCATGCCCAAAACGGTAGGTGCTGTGTAAATTTGGAAATGTGTTTTTTTTGCATATCCCAACTCCTACAGAGAGTGGGGAAACAGCCATGGTCAGCCATCATTAAAACCTCTTCTCTGGAGCAATTTGGGATTAAATGCCTTGCTCAACGACACAACCATTTTTAAACTTGTCCGCACCAGGATTCAAACTAGCCATCATCCGGTTGCTGTATCTCAAGGTTATTTGTGGTCCGTGTGTCTCAGTTGGCACTTCCAACGCCAGGGTTGTAGGTTCGATTCCCACGGGGGACCAGTACGAAAATGCACTCACTCACTACTGTAAGTCGCTCTGGATAAGAGCGTCGAGCAAAAGTACTTAAATGTATTTGCCACCCGAAAAGTGTGTTATTCGGGGCAAATCTGCAAAAATCTTTTTCTTTGCATTTTAACATAGAGACTAAAGACGAAGCGTGACATGCCATTCCTTCAATTTATTTCCGATTCAATGGAAGTCATTGAGCTAAACCAAAGAGATGGATAGAAGCCTCTAGCGGCCAAAAGGCAATATTAGCATGGACAATGCCACTGAGGGCTTCCACCATTTTAATGTAATCGACTGGGTGGGGCTTTCTATGGACAAAGATTATAGATATACTGACAAGATACATGTCTCTCCGCCCCTAACAATGGGAGTCGTTGTCCACAAAGTGGCACGGCGAGCTGGATACATCTCATTAATGTAATTTTTTAATATTCGATGGGTGTTGTTGATGTCAACCACCTGTATTCAATGGAGAGAGATG
This sequence comes from Salvelinus alpinus, assembly GCF_045679555.1. Taxonomy (NCBI): domain Eukaryota; kingdom Metazoa; phylum Chordata; class Actinopteri; order Salmoniformes; family Salmonidae; genus Salvelinus; species Salvelinus alpinus. The sequence continues at coordinate 56,312,031 of NC_092097.1, forward strand.
CTATGCGTCAAGCCTCATTACATGAATATGCATATCCATCTCGAGACAACTCTGATATAAAGTGTTTTTTCTCAAAGTTACCGGGATGTCAAATGTCCTAGTTATATCAGTAACATTATGAAAATTCTATTAGATTAAACAAACTTCACGTAGCAAATAAGCCATTCATGTTTTTGTCTAAACATTCGACACTCTCTCATACAAAAACTCCTTGCTAGGTGGGCGAAACAACATAAATATGTCACCTGCTGGAGGAGAGTTGGGCCTCTCTCTTCCTCTTCCTCTCTGCTATTGGTTAAGTAAGGATCTCATTATTCAATCTGGGTCATCAGGTAACTGTCAGAGCATTCTTTTCTTCTTTAAATTGGTTTTCCTAGATGGTAAATGGTTTAAAGCTACTATTACTACCATCTAGTGGCCACAATAAATTAATGACACAAGAATTGGTTCAGGGCTCCGGCTCTGCAGATTGCGCTAAACCAACAAAATAAACTGCATGCTTTTATCAAACAAGAAATTATGAATACATTTGACTACATTCAAATGGTGATTGCCTCAAATGGTACTTCCCATCCGCTCACAGACGGCATAATGGGAAAAAAACACGTACTATGTCTTTTGCAGTATTAATAACAACGTTAAGATGAGAGAAGTAACTAGCTAGAACACGGTGCACAGTTTCCTTTGCCCCCCCCCCGCCTGTCGACCACTACGTTCTTACAGTTCTGATAACTCGGCAGGAGGGACCGGTGTCATAGCTAACGTTACCTAGTTGCTTCTTCTTCTATGGTATTATGGTAGTCTGCAAAACAAAATGTTTAAAGGTGAATGCCGTCACCTACTGCGCTGGAGATCCTTCTAAGATAACTTGGTACTTCTTTCGTCGTAAATCAGAACCAATGGGATGAAGGAACGCCCACATTATTGAAGTGGAATTACATCATTGTTTTCAAATGCTTTATCGAGACATTTGAAACAGGAAGAGAAGGAGACAAATGTGGGACAGCCAGAATAATAGAGCCCCCAACCTCAAGAACATTAAGATGGCATTTTGTTTTGGGAATGTTTCTCACTCAACCACACGTCACGTAAAGAGCTTGTGAATCCCATTGAGGTAAAACCTGGGCACCCAAGTCAGAATACTTGTTTAAAGGCAATATGTCATCTTCCAACATTGTTCTGCCATCTTGTCTAACACTTAGAGGGTAATCACAAATGAGAATTCAACCCTGTCCAACTCTGATCATCTAGTGCCAATATAAGAGTTGGATCCCATACTTGCCCCAACCAGGGAATGAATCTACAACCTATCGTACAACAACACGAAGTCTTTTCATTTTTTTTATTTTACATTTATTTAACTAGGCAAGTCAGTTAAGAAAAAAATATTATTTACAATGATGGCCTACCGGGGAATAGTGGGTTAACTGCCTTGTTCAGGGGCAGAACGACAGATTTTTTTACCTTGTCAGCTCAGGGATTCGATCCTTGATACAACGCCTTAACTCACTTGACAACACTAAACCATACATTTGCCTGGATGTACAGATATTAGCAAATCAAAATCAAATCAAGTTGTATTGGTCACATACACATGGTTAGCAGATGTTAATGCGAGTGTAGCGAAATGCTTGTGCTTCTAGTTCCGACCATGCAGTAATATCTAACAAGTAATCTAACAATTTCACAACAACAAAAGAATGAATAAGAAAATGTACATGTAAATATATGGATGGGCGATGGCCGAGCGGCATAGGCAAGATGCAGTAGATGGTATAGAGAACAGTATATACATATGAGATGAGTAATGTACAGTTGTGGCCAAAAGTTTTGAGAATGACACAAATATAAATTTTCCCAAAGGTTGCTTCTTCAGTGTCTTTAGACATTTTTGTCAGATGTTACTATGGAATACTGAAGTATAATTACAAGAATTTCATAAGTGTCAAAGGCTTTTATTGACAATTACATGAAGTTGATGCAAAGAGTCAATATTTGCAGTATTGACCCTTCTTTTTCAAGACCTCTGCAATCCGCCCTGGCATGCTGTCAATTAACTTCTGGGCCACATCCTGACTGATGGCAGCCCATTCTTGCACAATCAATGCTTGGAGTTCGTCAGAATTTGTGGGTTTTTGTTTGTCCACTCGCCTCTTGAGGATTGACCACAAGTTCTCAATGGGATTAAAGTCTGGGGAGTTTCCTGGCCATAGACCCAAAATATCGATGTTTTGTTCCCCGAGCCACTTAGTTATCACTTTTGCCTTATGACAAGGTGCTCCATCATGCTGGAAAAGGCATTGTTCGTCACCAAACTGTTCCTGGATGGATGGGAGAAGTTGCTCTCGGAGGATGTGTTGGTACCATTCTTTATTCATGGCTGTGTTCTTAGGCAAAATTGTGAGTTAGCCGACTCCCTTGGCTGAGAAGCAACCCCACACATGAATGGTCTCAGGATGCTTTACTGTTGGCATGACACAGGACTGATGGTAGCACTCACCTTGTCTTCTCCGGACAAGCTTTTTCCGGATTCCCCAAACAATCGGAAAGGTGATTCATCAGAGAAAATTACTTTACCCCAGTCCTCAGCAGTCCAATCCCTGTACCTTTTGCAGAATATCAGTCTGTCCCTGCAGTAGAAATGTTTGTTTGGGATTCAGTTCATTTGCATGGCAAATTGCAATTAATCTGATCACTCTTCATAACAATCTGGAGTATATGCAAATTGCCATCATACAAACTGAGGTAGCAGACTTTGTGAAAATTAATATTTGTGTCATTCTCAAAACTTTTGGCCACGACTGTAGGGTATTATACATTATATAAAGTGGCATTGTTTAAAGTGACTAGTGATACATTTATTACATCCAATTTTGAATTATTAAAGTGGCTAGATATTTCAGTTAGTATGTTGTCAGCAGCCACTCAATGTTAGTGATAGCTGTTTAACAGTCTGATGGCCTTGAGATAGAAGCTGTTTTTCAGTCTCTCGGTCCCAGCTTTGATGCACCTGTACTGACCTCGCCTTCTGGATGACAGTGAGGTGAACAGGCAGTGGCTCGGGTGGTTGTTGTCCTTGATGATATTTTTGGCCTTCCTGTGACATTGGGTGGCGTAGGTGTCCTGGAGGGCAGGTAGTTTGCCCCCGGTGATGCGTTGTGCAGACCTCACTACCCTCTGGAGAGCCTTACGGTTGTGGGCGGAGCAGTTGCCATACCAGGCGGTGATACAGCCCGACAGGATGCTCTTGATTGTGCATCTGTAAAAGTTTGTGAGTGTTTTTGGTGACAAGCCAAATTTATTCTGTTGCTGTTGCGCCTTCTTCACAACGCTGTCTGTGTGGGTGGACCATTTCAGTTTGTCCGTGATGTGTACACTGAGGAACTCCACCTTCTCCACTACTGTCCCGTCGATGTGGATAGGGGGGTGCTCCCTCTGCTGTTTCCTGAAGTCCACGATCATCTCCATTGTTTTGTTGACGTTGAGTGTGAGAAGAAACACAACATCAAGGCCTTTTACTCTGTGTTGTGGAATAAACACAACATCATGGCCTTTTACTCTGTGTTGGAGAAGAAACACAACATCATGGCCTTTTACTCTGTGTTGGAGAAGAAACACAACATCATGGCCTTTTACTCTGTGTTGTGGAATAAACACAACATCATGGCCTTTTACTCTGTGTTGTAGAATAAACACAACATCATGGCCTTTTACTCTGTGTTGTGGAATAAACACAACATCATGGCCTTTTACTCTGTGTTGTGGAATAAACACAACATCATGGCCTTTTACTCTGTGTTGTAGAACACAACATCATGACCTTTTACTCTGTGTTGTAGAAGAAACACAACATCATGGCCTTTTACTCTGTGTTGGAGAAGAAACACAACATCATGGCCTTTTACTCTGTGTTGGAGAAGAAACACAACATCATGGCCTTTTACTCTGTGTTGTGGAATAAACACAACATCATGGCCTTTTACTCTGTGTTGGAGAAGAAACACAACATCATGGCCTTTTACTCTGTGTTGGGGAAGAAACACAACATCATGGCCTTTTACTCTGTGTTGGAGAAGAAACACAACATCATGGCCTTTTACTCTGTGTTGTAGAAGAAACACAACATCATGGCCTTTTACTCTGTGTTGTAGAATAAACACAACATCATGGCCTTTTACTCTGTGTTGGAGAAGAAACACAACATCATGGCCTTTTACTCTGTGTTGGAGAAGAAACACAACATCATGGCCTTTTACTCTGTGTTGTAGAAGAAACACAACATCATGGCCTTTTACACTGTGTTGGGGAATCATCATCCTGAAAATCGCCATGCAACCCTTTGCAATGTGCACATCTGAGGACGCGCGTGTAACGGATGTGAAATGGCTAGCTAGTTAGCGGGTACGCGCTAGTAGCGTTTCAATCAGTTACGTCACTTGCTCTGAAACCTAGAAGTAGTGTTGCACCTTGCTCTGCAAGGGCCGTGGCCTTTGTGGAGCGATGGGTAACGATGCTTCGTGGGCGACCGTTGTTGATGTGTGCAGAGGGTCCCTGGTTCGAGCCCGGGTATGGGCGAGGGGACGGTATAAAGTTATACTGTTACATTGATGCTGTTGACCCGGATCACTGGTTGCTGCGGAAAAGGAGGAGGTTGAAAGGGGGGTGAGTGTAACGACGCTTCGTGGGTGACTGTTGTTGATGTGTGCAGAGGGTCCCTGGTTCGAGCCCGGGTATGGGCGAGGGGACGGACTAAAGTTATACTGTTACACGCGGAAATGTGTCATTGACAGCATAGCTGAAGTGGTTAATGCTGACCTTGCTGTACTGGAATAGAATGGGATAAATGTACCAGGTATCCCAGAGAAGTTACATGGTGCGTTGGCTTTAATTTGTGGACGCAACTTTAACGGTCATCAGATTGAAGGCTTCAAATGCATCCTTTGGACCAAGAGTGATGAAACCATTCAGGCACTGCACAGTAAGAGATGAGCTCCAGGATGTGTTTGATGCTGAGGAGCTTAATAGACCTGTTGATGAGTGCAATGCTAATGCAGAGGAGATTAAAGCAAGACCCCTGAACGGCGAAAACACATGGCAACAAAAAATAAATCTGCGTTCAACTCTGGAAGTTTTCCATGTGGTTGGTGGCTTGCCTCCAGATGCAATACGGGATCTGTTGGAAGCTGTAGTACCTTATGGGACTTTAAAAGGCCTTAAAAAACTGCAAAGGGACTTTACCATCTCAGAACTAGACAGCAACATGTGGACGTACGGTCCAATTTCAGCTTAGAGTTTTAATGTCACTTGCACAAGTAAGGTGAAATGCCTTTTAACGCAAACTAAAAACCCAACAATGCTATAATCAATAACAATGTAATACTAGACAAAATAAACGAGAAATTAAAAAAAAGGAAATACACAATAAAGTAAGTAAGTAAGCATACTATATACAGAAAACATTTAAAAAGTCAGATCCAATACCATATTTACATGTGCAGGGATACTGGACGGATGGAGGTAGATATATATAGGGGTAAGGTGACAGGGATACTGGAGTGATGGAGGTAGATATGTATAGGGGTAAGGTGACAGGGATACTGGAGTGATGGAGGTAGATATGTATAGGGGTAAGGTGACAGGGATACTAGAGGGATGGAGGTAGATATGTATAGTGATGGAGGTAGATATATATATAGGGGTAAGGGGACAGGGATACTGGAGGTAGATATGTATAGTGATAGAGGTAGATATATATAGGGGGAAGGGGACTAGGCAACAGGATAGAAGATAAACAGAGAAGCAGCAGCTTGTATGTGAGTGGGTGTGTAGAGTCAGTATAAATGTATGTGCATGTTATGTGTGAGTGAGCAGATGGAGTGAGTGAGCGTGTGTGAGAGTTTTGGAGTGACAGTGTGTGTGAGTGTGTAGGACCCAGTGAGTGTGCATGTTCCTTTTCAAAGAGGAACATTTGGAATTTGGTTTACTAGAATTGACTGGAATTTAAATGGAATTCACCCCAACCCTGAATGTAGATCTGTCAATTTTCATTGAAAGTATGACAACAGAAATATCTGTTTCTATGTGCTATACTTCTATGCTTCCCCTTCAGTTTATTGACATATTTGCTGTATGTAAAAAATAAAATAACAAGATGCCATATCTTGGAGTACCAAAGGGGGTATCTACTTTGTAGAGGTCTTGTGTGAATTTATAGCAATTTTAAATTAAACGGTGAGACAGATCAATAAAACAAACCTCCAATTGTTTACTGCGATGGATACTTTATAAGATGTAATCAATGAAAGCTATAGATACAGTGCCATCGGAAAGTATTCAGACTCGTTGACTTTTTCCACATTTTCTTACGTTACAGCCTCATTCTAAAATGGATTACATCATTTTTATCCTCATCAATCTACACATAATACCCTGTAATGACAAAGCGAAAAACAGGTTTTTAGAAATATTTGCAAATGTATTAAAAATTCAAAACAGAAACACCTTATTTACATCAGGATTCAGACTCTTTGCTATGAGACTCGAAATGGAGCTCAGGTGCATCCTGTTTCCATTGATCATCCTTGAGATGTTTCTACAACTTGATTGGAGTCCACCTGTGGTAAATGTAATTGATTGGACATGATTTGGAAAGGCACAAACCTATCTATTTAATGTCCCACAGTTGACAGTGCATGTCAGAGCAAAAATCAAGCCATGAGGTCGAAGGAATTGTCCGTAGAGCTCCAAGACACGATTGTGTCGAGGCACAGATCTGGGGAAGGGTACCAAAAAATGTTTGCATCATTGAAAGTCGCCAACAACACAGTGGCCTCCATCATTCTTCAATGGAAGAAGTTTGGAACCCCCAAGACTCTTCCTAGAGCTTGCCGCCCGGCCAAACTCAGCAATCGAGGAAGAAGGGCCGTGGTCAGGGAGGTGACCAATAACCTGATGGTTACTTTGCCAGAGGTCCAGAGTTACTCTGTGGAGATGAGAGAACCTTCCAGAAGGACAATCATCTATGCTGCACTCCACCAATCAGGCCTTTATGGTAGAGTTGCCAGACGGAAGCCACTCTACAGTAAAAGACAAATGACAGCCCGTCTGGAGTTGCCACTGTGTTGCCAAAAGGCACCTAAAGGACTCTCAGAACCCTGAGAAACAAGATGCTCTGGTCTGATGAAACCAAGATTGAACTCTTTGACCTGAATGCCAAGCGTCACGTCTGGAGGAAACCTGGCACCGTCCCTATGGTGAACCATAGTGGTGGCATAATCATGCTGTGGGGGTATTTTTCAGCGTCAGGGACTGGGAGACTAGTCTGGATCGAGGGAAAGATAAACGGCGATGTACATGTACAGAGAGATCCTTGATGGAAACCTGCTCCAGAGCTCTCAGGACCTCAGACTGGGGCCGAAGGTTCACCTTCCAAAAGGACAACGACCCTATGCACACAGCCAAGACAACGCAGGAGTGGCTTCGGGACAAGTCTCTGAAAGTCCTTGAGAGGCCCAGCCAGAGCCAGGACTTTAACCCGACTCGAGGTTGTAATCGCTGCCATAGGTGCTTTAACAAAGTACTGAGTAAAGGTTCTGAATACTTATGTAAAATGTGATATTTCTGGGGTTTTTTATGATTATACCCTATCATTATAGGGTATTGTGTGTAGATTGATGAGAGAAAAAATGACTATTTAATCCATTTTAGAATGAGGCTGTAAAGTAACAAAACGTGGAAAAGTAAAAGGGTCTAAATACTTTCCGAAGGCCATTTATTTTGTTGTATTTTGTAAGTACAATGAGTTTTGAATTTTCTTTTCTTTAAATTCAATTCTTACCATGGAATTGCTGGTAATGATTGGCGAATCATCGAAACCCATTTGCTGTGGGGAGCTAGTCTCCATAGATAGTCTTAAACAGGTATGTCCTATCTTTGATCACTGTAAAGGCAAATTTTGGCATTTACAATTTACCTATATTAATAATGTCATTTTATTGAGGTACTGTTTTGTGTGAAGCACACTATTGACTGTGAAGTTGTCCTGTTACTTGTCATGCATATGAAAATAAATATAATAAAAATAAACTGACTCTATTCAGATGAACTCTTCCTAGAATCGTCTTGAATCTAATATATTTTGATAATGGTATATCATTTTGTTTAATATATTTACTGGCAAAATAAAAAACAGTGCATATTGATTTGTCTTTCAGACAATAAAACAGCAATTTCAACTGGATTGGATTGGAACGTCTACCTTGACATCGAGGATGAGGCAAACTGAACGTCACAGTGGCTCAGGCGTCCCCAAATATACAAGTCCCTTTCACCTCAGGAGCTGACTCACTTCCAGATGACTCACTTCCAGATGACTCACTTCCAGATGACTCACTTCCAGATGACTCACTTCCAGACTCACTTCCAGATGACTCACTTCCAGATGACTCACTTCCAGATGACTCACTTCCAGATGACTCACTTCCAGATGACTCACTTCCAGATGACTCACTTCCAGATGACTCACAAGGTACACTAAGTAATTATCCCTACCTTTATTTTAACTGATAAAAATAAGACTTTGCTGTGTATATCTGTCTGAGGTGTTTTCAGAGATCAATTGTTACCAACCATGTGACTTGAAGTACCCAAAATAGAGACAACTTGGGGAGAGGGGGGGGTATTCAAAGAATACCGGTTTGTGTTTGATTTTAATACAGAGTTCAACTTGAATCAAATGTCAATTGCCATAATCTTAAAATGTCCACACCTGAGGGACAAATGAGGTTCACCCACTACGGTGTGGCTTACATACATTACGGACCAACTAAAGAACAGAGTGAGAGATAAAGTCCTGTGTTTTAGGAGAAAAGCAGCATAGGGTGAGGGAGAGTATCCGACATCAAAAACAAAAAGGAGGACTGACACTCCAACCAGTTTGAACTTGGAGCCACCGACATGCCAGGCCCATTCAGAAGCAGTATCACTAATCAATCAAATGTATTTATAAAGCCCTTCTTACATCAGTAGATGTCACAAAGTGCTATACAGAAACTCAGCCTAAAACCCCAAACAGCAAGCAATGCAGATGTAGAAGCGCAGTGGCTAAGAAAAACTAGAAAGGCAGGAACCTAGGAGGAAAACTGGAGAGGAACCAGGCTCTGAGGGGTGGAGATTATAAGAGCACATGATAATATAAGGCCAGATTATTCTTCAAGACGGGAGAGAGGGAGAGAGAGAGAATTAGAAGGAGCATACTTAAATTCACACAGGACACCAGATAAGACAAGAGAATTACACCAGATATAACAGACCCTAGCCCCCCAGCACATAGACTATTGCTGCATAGATACTGGAGACTGAGACAGGGGTGGGTTGGGGGACAGTGTGGCCAACCAGGCAGAGTATAACCCCATCCACTTTTCTAAAGCACAGCCCCCACACAACTAGAGGGATATCAACAGACCACCAACGTACTACTCTGAGACAAGGCTGAGTATAGCCCACGAAGATCTCCTCCACCGCACTTGCCCGAGGGGGCGCAAAACCTGAAAGGAAGATCACGTCGGTGACTCAACCCACTTAAGTGATGCACCCCTCCTAGGGACTGCATGGAAGAACACTAGTGGGCCAGTCACTCAGCCCCCGTAATAGGGTAAGAGGCAGAGAGTCCCAGTGGAGAGAGGGGAACCGGACAAGCAGAAACAGCAAGGGCAGTTCGTCACTCCAGTCCCTTGCCGTTCACTTTCGCACCCCTGGGCCAGACTACACTCAATCATAGGACCTACTGAAGAGATGGGTCTTCAGTAAAGACTTAAAGGTTGAGACCGAGTCTGCGTCTCTCACATGTATAGGCAGACCATTCCATAAAATGTAGCTCTATAGGAGAAAGCCCTGCCTCCAGCTGTTTGCTCAGAAATTCTAGGGACAATAAGGAGGCCTGCGCCTTGTGACCATAGCGTACGTGTAGGTATGTACGGAAGGAACAAATTGGATAGATAGTTAGGAGCAAGCCCATGTAATGCTTTGTAGGTTAGTAATAAAACCTTGAAATCAGCCCTAGCCTTAACAGGAAGCCAATGTAGAGAGGCTAGCACTGGAGTAATATGATCACATTTTGGGTATCTTTTCAGGATTCTAGCAGCTGTATTTAGCACTAACTGAAGTATATTTAGTGCTTTATCCGGGTACCCGGGGGGGAGTATAGCATTGTAGTAGTTTAATCTACAAGTGATAAAAGCATGAATAAGCTTTTCTGCATCCTTTTTGGACAAAAAGTTTCTGATTTTTGCAATGTTACGAAGATGGAAAACAGCTGTCCTTGAAATATTTTTGATATGTTCGTCAAAAAAGAGATTAGGGTCCAGAGTAAAGCCAAGGTCCTTCAGTTTTATTTGAGACAAGTGTACAACCATCAAGTTTAATTGTCAGATCCAACAGCAGATCTCTTTGTTTCTTGAGACCTATAACTAGCATCTCTGTTTTGTCTGAGTTTAAAAGTAAAACATTTGCCGCCATACACTTCCTTATGTCTGAAACATAGGCTTCCAGGGAGGGCAATTTTGGGACTTCACCATGTTTCATCGAAATGTACAGCTGTGTGTCGTCCTCGTAGCAGTGAAAGTTGACATTGTGTTTCCGAATGACATCACCAAGAGGTAGAATATATAGTGAAAACAATAGTGGTCCTAATAATGGAACTTTAAGGAATACCGAAACTTACAATTGATTTGTCAGAAGACAAACCATCCACAGAGACGAATTGATATCTTTCCCGACAGATAAGATCTAAACCAGGCTAGAACTTGTCCGTCCAGACCAGTTAGGGTTTCTAATCTCTGCAAAATAACGTGGTGATCGATTGTTTCAAAAGCAGCACTAAGGTCTAGGAGCATGAGGACAGATGCAGAGCCTTAGTCTGATGCCATTAAAAAGTAATTTACCAGGTTTCTCGAGTGAAGCAGTGGTCTAAGGCACAGCATCGCAGTGCTAGCTGTGCCACTAGAGATCCTGGTGTGAGTCCAGGCTCTGTCGCAGCCGGCCGTGACAGGGAGATCCATGGGGCGGTGCACAATTGGCCCAGCGTCATCCGGGTTAGGGGAGGGTTTGGCTTTGGGATGTCCTTGTCCCATCGCGCCCTAGCGACTCCTGCGGCGGGCAGGGCATATGCAAGCTGACACGGTCGCCAGGTGTACGGTGTTTCCTCTGACACATTGGTGCGGCTGGCTTCCGGGTTAAGCGGGCGTTGTGTCAAGAAGCAGTGTGGCATGGCTGAGTCGTGTTTCGGAGGACACACTGCTCTCCATCTTTGCCTCTCCCGAGTCCGTATGGGAGTGGCAGCGAAGGGACAAGACTTTAACTACCAATTGGATACCAAGAAAAAGGGATAAATAATAATAATTTTCCACCTTCAAGAGCGCAGTCTCAGTGCTATGAAGGGGTCTAAAACCAGACTGATGCATTGCGTATAATACATTATTTGTCTTCGGGAATTCAGGGAACTCAGTGATTAACGCTATATACGGCCCATGAGGCATGTAAACAGTAGCTATAAAAAGTGATTGAGTAGGCTGCATAGATTTCATGACTAGAAGCCTCAAAAGATGAAAACACAGTAATTTTTTTTGTAAATTGAAATTTGCTTGCGCGGGAGATATAGTCACTAGTATAACCAGGAGGTGACGCCTCATTTTAACACAGTAAATTCATCAGGCTTAAGCCATTTTCAGTCAGGCCAAACACGTCAAGATTACTATCAATGATTAGTTCATTGACTATGACTGCCTTGGAAGTGAGGGATCCAACATTAAGTAACCCTATTTTGAGATGTGAGATATCATAATGACAGGAATGTAGGTCTTTATTCCAGTGAGATTGCTAAGGCGAACACCGCCATGTTTTGTTTTGCTCAACCTAGATCGAGGTACAGACACGGTCTCAATGGGGATAACTGACTGCACTGTCTGTGCTAGTGGCAGACTCCACTAAGCTGGTAGGCTGGCTAACAGCCTGCTGCCTGGTCTGAACCCTATCTCATTGTGGAGCTAGAGGAGTTAGAGCCCTGTCTATGTTCATAGATAAGATGAGAGCACCAGCTAGGATTGAGTCCGTCACTCCTCAGCAAGCCAGGTTTGGTCCTGTTTGTGGGTGAGTCCCGAAAAGAGGGCCAATTATTTACAAATTCTATCTTTTGGGAGGGGCATAAAACAGTTTTCAACCAGCGATTGAGTTGTGAGACTCTGCTGTAGAGCTCATCACTCCTCTTAACTGGGAGGGGGCCAGAGACAATTACTCGATGCCGACACATCTTTCTAGCTGATTTACACGCTGAAGCTATGTTGCGCTTGGTGACCTCTGACTGTTTCATCCTAACATCGTTGGTGCCGACATGGATAACAATATCCCTAAACTCTCTACACTCGCCAGTTTTAGTCTTAGCCGGCACCATCAACAGATTAGCCTTCATCTCGGTAGCCACGCCCCCTGGTAAACAGTGTATGATCTCTGGATGATTCTTTTTAAGTCTAATACTGCGAGTAATAGAGTCACCAATGACTAGGGTTTTCAATTTGTCAGAGCTAATGGTGGAGGCTTCGGCGGCTCAGACCCCGTAATTGGTGGAGGGACCTGAGAAGGCTCCGACTCGTTGCTTAATGGGGAGAACCGGTTGAAGGTTTCTGTTGGCTGAATGAGCGACACCGGTTGAAGGTTTCTGTTGGCTGAATGAGCGACACCGGTTGAAGCTTTCTGTTGGCTGAATGAGCGACACCGGTTGAAGGTTTCTGTCGGCTGAATGAGCGACACCGGTTGAAGGTTTCTGTCGGCTGAATGAGCGACACCGGTTGAAGGTTTCTGTCGGCTGAATGAGCAAAACCGGTTGAAGGTTTCTGTCGGCTGAATGAGAGACACCGGTTGAAGGTTTCTGTCGGCTGAATGAGCGACACCGGTTGAAGGTTTCTGTCGGCTGAATGAGCGACACCGGTTGAAGGTTTCTGTTGGCTGAATGAGCGACACCGGTTGAAGGTTTCTGTCGGCTGAATGAGCGACACCGGTTGAAGGTTTCTGTTGGCTGAATGAGCGACACCGGTTGAAGGTTTCTGTCGGCTGAATGAGCGACACCGGTTGAAGGTTTCTGTCGGCTGAATGAGCGACACCGGTTGAAGGTTTATGAGACGGCATAGTGAGACGGCATAGTGTTAATGTTACTACTTAGCTTCGGCTGGTGGAGGTCCTGTAGAACCAGGTCTAGATAAAGCGTCCAGGGTGAAAAAGTTGAATGAAAAAAGTAGAGCGAGGAAGAAACTAAGACGTGAAAAGTAAAAAACGAAAAGATTGGCAGATAGCCAAGTAGCAACACACACCACATCGGCACAGAGACAAGTCCGTAAGTTGAGGGCGGAGTCGTACACATACCCAGAGCATTCCAAACACCTTTAATGGGTGACAAGTCTGGTGAGTATGCAGGTCATGGAAGAACTGGGACATTTTCAGCTTCCAGGTATTGTGTACAGATCCTTGCGACATGGGACCATGCATTATCATGCTGAAACATGAGGTGATGGCGGCAGATGAACGGCACGGCGATGGGCCTCAGGATCTCTTCACGGTATCTCTGTGCATTGAAAATGCCATCAATAAAATGCAATTGTGTTCATTGTCCATAGCTTATGCCTACCCATAACATAACCCCACCACCACCATGGGGCAATCTTCTCACAACATTGACATCAGCAAACCGCTCGCCCACACAACGCCATACTTGCTGTCTGCCATCTGCCCGGTACATTTGAAACCGGGATTTATCCGTGAAGAGCACACTTCTCCAGCATGCCAGTGGCCATCGAAAGGTGAGCATTTTCCTTCTGAAGTCGGTTATGATGCCGAACTGCAGTCAGGTCAAGACCCTTGTGAGAATGACGATCACGTAAATTAGCTTCCCAATGACAGTTTCTGACAGTTTGTCACATACTGCCAAATTCTCGAAAACAACATTGGAGGCGGCTTATGGTAGTGAAATTAACATTAAATTCTCTGGCAACAGCTCTGGTGGACATTAATGCAGTCAGCATGTCAATTGCACGCTCCCTCAAAACATCTGTGGCATTGTGTTGTGTGACAAAACTGTATATTTTAGAGTGGCCTTTTATTGTCCCCAGCACAAGGTGCACCTGTGTAATGATCATGCTGTTTAATCAGCTTCTTGATTATGTCACAACTGTCAGGTGGATGGATTATCTTGCCAAAGGAGAAATGGTCGCTAACAGAGATATAAACACATCCGTGCACAAAATTTGAGAGTCATTTGGTTTCTGTACGTATGGAACATTTCTGGGATCTTTAATTTCAGCTTTACATGTTGCGTTTATATTTTTGTTCAGTGTACATAGTGATGGAAAACTAAGCAGTACTTGCTCTGCATGACTTTGTGGATGCTATTGCAGCATTATCATGTTCATGTTACTTATTTTGACTAGAATACCCCAAATCATCTGCTAATTACGTGTATGTGACCAGATGGCGCTGACAGACATGGCTGCTCTGCTTCTAGAATTTTCAGTATTGCCTTTTTTGTGTGTTATTTCTTACATTATTATCCCAGAATGTTTTTTGTGTTATTACATACAGCCGGACTTTTTTGGGGGGATATCAGAGTGGCGGAAACTCACCAGAATTACAACCAGGAATATGAATTACCCTAATTGGATCGTTTGTTCGTACCCACCAGGTCAATTTAACATCCCAGAGGCTTCTCCAAGACGCCGCCGGACGGAGAAGAGGTATTCGGAGTGGACTTCTAGTCCGAGTCAGGAGGCGTGCACACCATCCACCGTTTCAGAATATATTCCTCGCTAATGTTCATTTTCTGGACAATAAAGTAGACAAGCTCAGGGCGAGGATCTCCTTCCAGAGAGACAGAGTCTCTCAGGATATACTGTCCCCATCCATACAGCCATCTGGGTTCTCAGTTGATCGCGCAGAAAGGAATAAAGAACTCTCCGGGAAGAAGAAAGGCAGGGGTGTAAGTTTTATGATTAACTATTGTGGTGGAAATTCTAACCAAAAGGAGAGAGACTTTATAACTTTATTGTAAGATTCGCAAAAATGGAGCCAGGGTGTCTGTAGTGACGACTCTTGCACTGTGATGCATTGCCTTAAACCGCTGCGCCACTCGGGAGCACACTGCGGTCACACCCGGCTCTTATCTGTATGTACAGACTTATTGACTAAGTCACAGAAGACAAGCCTGCATCACCAAAGAAAACACTTACACATAACAATGGACAATTATCTCAGTAAAACACCATAGTATGTCTAAATGTAATTTTTCCCACTACTCTACTCATGGTGTGATTGTGATAACATACAGAAACTGAAGTTCTTTTGTTCACCTGACCTAGAATACCTCACAATCAAATGCAGACCGTATTACCTCCCAAGAGAATTCTCTTCAGTTATAGTCACAGTCGTGTATTTTCCCCCTCAAGCCGATACCACGATGGCCCTCAAGGAACTACACTGGACTTTATGCAAACTGGAAACCACACATTCCGGAGGCAGCATTTATTGTAGCTGGGGATTTTAACAAAGCAAATTTGAGCAAAACACTATAGAAGTTCTATCAACACATTGACTGTAGTACTAGCTCTGGAAAAACACTAGACAACTGCTACTCGCCCTTGCGAGATGCCTACAAGGCCCTCCCCTGCCCTCCCTTCGGCAAATCAGATCATGACTCCCTTTTGCTCCTCCCTTACAATAGGTAGAAACTCAAACAGGAAGTACCCCTGCTAAGGCCTATTTAACGCTGATCTGACCAATCGGAATCCATGCTTCAAGATTGTTTTGATCACGCGGACTGGGATATGTTCCGGGTAGCCTCTGAGAATAACATTGACTTATACACGGACACATGACTCAGTTCATCAGGAAGTGTGTAGGGGATGTTGTACCCACGGTGACTATTAAAACCTACACAAACCAGAAACTGTGGATAGATAGCAGCATTCGCGTAAAACTGAAAGTGCGAACCCTCGCATTTTACCATGCCAAGGTGACTGGGAATATGGTTAAATACAAACAGTGTAGTTATTCCCTCCGTAAGGCAATCAAACAGGCAAAACGTCAGTACAGAGACAAAGTGGAGTCGCAATTCAATGGCCCAGTATGTGGCAGGTTCTACAGACAATCACGGACTACAGGGAAAACCAGCCACGTCGCGGACACCGACGTCTTGCTCCCGGACAAGCTAAACACCTTCTTCACCCACTTTGAGGATAACAAGGTGCCACTGACGCGGCCCGCTCCCAAGGACTGTGGGCTCTCGTTCTCCGACGTGAGTAAGACATTTAAGCATGTTAACCCTCGCAAGGCTGCCGGCTCAGACGACATCCCTAGACTCGTCCACAGAGCATGCGCAGACAAGCTCGCTAGACTGTTTACGGACATATTCAATCTCTCCTTATCCTAGACTGCTGTCCCTGCTTGCTTCAAGATGTACACCATTGTTCATGAACCCAAGAAAGCAAAGGTAACTGAACTAAATGACTATCGCTCCGTAGCACTCACGTCTGTCATCATGAATTGCTTTGAGAGGCTAGTTAAGGATCACCTCTACCTTACCTGACACCCTAGAACCCCCTCTTGTACTCCCAACTCAATCATCAAGTTTGTAGACGACACAACAGTAGTAGGCCTGATTACCAACAATGACTAGACAGCCTACAGGGAGGAGGTGAGGGCCCTGGCGGAGTGGTGCCAGGAAGATAACCTATCCCATAACCTCTCCCTCAATGTCAACAAAACAAAGGAGCTGATCCTGGACTTCAGGAAACAGCAAAGGGAGCACGCCCCTATCTACATCAACGGGATCGCATTGGAGAAGGTCGAAGCAGGCTGGATTACCCCCAGGCCTTCAAAGGGAAAGATACAGATCAACCACCAAGCACGCTCTCAAACCCACTTCTAGAACCCATCGGGCTTAACCAATCACAGGCCTACTCCCTACAAGGCTTAACCAATCCCAGGTCTACTCCCACCAGGCTTAAACCAATCACAGGCCTACTCTCCCCAAGGCAGCAGCGTCCATGTATCCAGGGTCCTTGGGACGTCCCTACCCAATGTTTAAGGTAAGTGTTAAGGTTAGGTAAAGTTTATGGTTAAGGTTAGGATTAGGGTAGGGGTTAAGGTTTAGGGTAGGGATGTCCCAAGGATCCCGGTTAGCACTAACTAAGGCAGCAGTGTGCTCACCAACAGGTGTCCTCTGCTACAGTTCCTTCCTCAGATGAGATGAGGGGAGAACCGGGGAGAAAGGAGAAATAGAAAGAGAACAAGAGAGCATTGAATTGTGGATCTTTGTGGCGCTCCACTGTCCCTCACCTCTGAGTTACAGAACAGAAGAGAACTCAGACAGGATATGAGGAGGGTTAGAGATTGAGGATGAGAAGGTGGAGAAGGATGTCAAGGAGTAACTCCCCTCGGTGTAAGCAGAGAGGAGGAGGGTGATTGGGGTGAGAAAGAGCGTTCCTCTGACAGACAGACAACAACAACTAGGTGAGATAGAGGGAATAGGGGGAAGATAAATCAATGGAGAGGTGTACCTGTGCAGAGTGGAGAGGGAGAGAGAGATGGAGGAAGAGTGAGAGGGAGGAAGAGTGAGAGTGAGAGTGATAGTGAGTGAGTGAGTGAGTGAGTGAGTGAGTGAGTGAGTGAGTGAGTGAGTGAGTGAGTGAGTGAGTGAGTGAGTGAGTGAGTGAGTGAGTGAGTGAGTGAGTGAGTGAGTGAGTGAGTGAGTGAGTGAGTGAGTGAGTGAGTGAGTGAGTGAGTGAGTGAGTGAGTGAGTGAGTGAGTGAGGTAGAAATGAGAGAGAGAGAGGCAGAGAGAGAGGCAGAAAGGAGAGAGAGAGTCAGCAAGGAGTGACGGAGAGACAGAGAGAGAGGCAGAAAGGAGAGAGAGAGTCAGCAAGGAGAGACGGAGAGACAGAGAGAGAGGCAGAAAGGAGAGACGGAGAGACAGAGAGAGAGGCAGAAAGGAGAGAGAGAGTCAGCAAGGAGAGACGGAGAGACAGAGAGAGAGGCAGAAAGGAGAGAGAGAGAGGCAGAGAGAGAGGCAGAAAGGAGAGAGAGAGAGGCAGAGAGAGAGGCAGAAAGGAGAGAGAGAGAGGCAGAGAGAGAGGCAGAAAGGAGAGAGAGAGTCAGCAAGGAGTGACGGAGAGACAGAGACAGAGAGGCAGAATAGGCGAGGTACTCTATCGGAGATGTTAGCCAGGGATTATCAAGCAGTAGATGAGAAACGCATCATGGTAGACAAAGCCCTCTCAGCTGTTCATCCCAGTATATCTGTACAGGGCTTGAATACCCAGATCATCTATTATGTCCTGCTGCTGCTTTGTCATGAATATACGTTCCAAACTGTACAGTATGCCCTATATAATGCACTACTTTTGACCAGGGCCCATAAGGAATAGGGTGCCGTTTGAGAATCAAACACTGTTCACGTTGGAACACACTGGATCCTTGTTCTCTGTGTGGGTATACAAGCTGCTTTATCCTCAGTTGCGTTCTGTTCTCTGTACCCATAAAACAGTGAAGTAGTTTTCCTTCCTGTTTTTAAAGAACAGACAATGTGTGGTAAAATGCAATCGCTTGGGAATGTATTGACTGAGCGCACTAAACGGGAGCATGCAGTAGTTAGCACTCACTGGGGGAGGGGGGGGGGGGGAGTAGAAGATGCAGAAATCCTCTTTAAGTAAACATATAGTATATACGTATGAGTCACCCACTGCTATAAATGTTTTTGTTCTAAAACGTTCTATGGTATTCTGTAGGGGATCTGACCCACTGAGGAAAGTAACGTTTAATGTGCTAATCCAAATGATGTGTAGCCTTTCACAGCTAATGGTGCAGCCTAGAATCAATATCATGGTTTCAAGTGATTAAAGGGATGCTATCTGATTCCAAAGACTTCCAGTCTTTGCGCTAAGCTATAGCATTTTTCTAACGAAACTACCTCTAACTTCCTTCATACTGGACACACAGACATAAAAATGTTAAACACAAGTTAATGCCTAAATATCCCTTTAATGTTGTATTGTGATAGTGATCGGGGTTGTGATCGTGATCTAGTATCGTCATAACAGGTGGTAGTTCAATGTTTTACCTGGTCCTATATTATCATATTGCTGTAACCATTTTCAGGCTAAACCATGACCTGTCCAGAGTCTATCAACTGTCCAGAGTTTAACAACTGTCCAGAGTCTATCAACTGTCCAGAGTCTATCAACTGTCCAGAGTCTATCAACTGTCCAGAGTCTATCAACTGTCCAGAGTTTAACAACTGTCCAGAGTTTAACAACTGTCCAGAGTTTAACAACTGTCCAGAGTCTATCAACTGTCCAGAGTCTATCAACTGTCCAGAGTCTATCAACTGTCCAGAGTTTAACAACTGTCCAGAGTCTATCAACTGTCCAGAGTCTATCAACTGTCCAGAGTTTAACAACTGTCCAGAGTCTATCAACTGTCCAGAGTCTATCAACTGTCCAGAGTTTATCAACTGTCCAGAGTCTATCAACTGTCCAGAGTTTAACAACTGTCCAGAGTCTATCAACTGTCCAGAGTCTATCAACTGTCCAGAGTTTATCAACTGTCCAGAGTCTATCAACTGTCCAGAGTTTAACAACTGTCTATCAACTGTCCAGTCCCATAGGGCGGCGCTCAATTGGCCCAGCGTCGTCCGGGTTTGGCCGGTGTAGGCCATCATTGTAAATAACAATTTCTTCTTAACTGACTTGCCTAGTTAAATAAAGGTTAAATAAAAAAATTAATAAAAAATGTGCTGAGAAAAGAATACTGTAGGGCATGTGGACCAGGGATGGGCACCTGGAAGCCCTCAAATCAATTCCCCAGTTTTAGGAACTCAGTTGGGGTCTCAACTTACTATTGCAAGTTAGAATAGTAGAATACACAAGGTGTAATTTCAAAATGTAGTTTCTCTTGTTATGACAATGAGTCATTCATTTAGCCCTTGTCAACTAACATTATTTTATTTATAAGTTATAAGTTAGCTTTTATAGTTGATTTTATTATTATTATTATTATTATTATTATCTAAGTCTCACTTAGATATCATATAAAAATGCTAACACTTTCTCTACGCCCCTATGGCAAAATGTGTAGAATTGCAGCAAACTTGTTTTTAAACAGCAACAGTTTCTCTACGCCCCTATGGCAAACTGTGTAGAATTGCAGAAAACTTGCTTTAAAACCGCAACACTTTCTCTACGCAAAATGTGTAGAATTGGACTAAATTAAATCTGAAACTTAAAAAATGTCACTCCGCGAGCAACTGCGGCCTCTCATGATGAGTTCAGATCTTTTGTGGCCCCCAACCCCCTCAACGTTGCCTATTTCTGATGTAGGACAACTGTCAATATTTTAAACATATAGAAAAAAATCAGATGTCCACATAGGTCTGTAAAAAAAAACGGAAAAGTGGTGCGTGCATATGTATTCACCCCCTTTGCTATGAAGCCCCTAACAAGATCTGGTGCAACCAATTACCTTCAGAAGTCACATAATTAGTTAAATAAAGTCCACCTGTGTGCAATCTAAGTGTCACATGATCTGTCACATTATCTGAGTATATATACACACCTGTTCTGAAAGGCCCCAGAGTCTGCGACACCACTAAGCAAAGGGCACCTCCAAGCAAGCGGCACCATGAAGCCCAAGGAGCTCTCAAAAACAGGTCAGGGACAAAGTTGTGGAGAAGTTCAGATCAGGGTTAATTATCAGAAACTTTGAACATCCCACGGAGCACCATTAAATCCATTATTAAAAATGGAAAGAATATGGCACCGCAACAAACCTGCCAAGAGAGGGCCGCCCACCAAAAGTCACGTACCAGGCAAGGAGGGCATTAATCAGAGGCAACAAAGAGAACAAAGAGAACCCTGAAGGAGCTGCAAAGCTCCACAGCGGAGATTGGAGTATCTGTCCATAGGACCACTTTAAGTCCTACACTCCACAGAGCTGGGCTTCACGGAAAAGTGGACAGAAAAAAAGCCATTGCTTAAAGAAATAAATAAGCAAACCCGTTTGGTGTTCGCCAAAAGGCCTGTGGGAGACTCCTCAAACATATGGAAGAAGGTACTCTGGTCAGATGAGACTAAAATTGAGCTTTATGGCCAACAAGGAAAACGCTTAGTCTGGCGCAAACCCAACACATCTCATCACCAAGAAAATACCATCCCCAAAGTGAAGCATGGTGGTGGCAGCATCATGCTGTGGGTATGTTTTTCATTGGCAGGGACTGGGAAACTGGTCAGAAGTGAAGGAATGATGGATGGCGCTAAATACAGGGAAATTATTGAGGGAAACCTGTTTCAGTCTTCAAGAGATTTGAGACTGGGACAGAGGTTCACCTTCCAGCAGGACAATGACCCTAAGCATACTATGAAAGCAACACTCGGGTGGTTTAAGGGGAAACATTTAAATGTCTTGGAATGGCCTAATCAAAGCCCAGACCTCAATTAAATTGAGAATCTGTGGTGTGACTTCAAGATTGCTGTACACCAGTGGAGCTGGAGCAGTTTTGCCTTGACGAATGGGCAAATATCCCAGTGGCTAGATGTGCCAAGTGTATAGAGACATCCCCAAGAGACTTGCAGCTGTAATTGCTGCAAAAGGTGGCTCTACAAAGTATTGACTTTGGGGGGGTGAATAGTTATGCACGCTCAAGTTCAGTTTTTTTGTCTTATTTCTTGTTTGTTTCACAATAAAAAATATTTTGCAATGCATGTTGTGTAAATCAAATGATACAAACCCCCCCAAAAAAGAATTTTAATTCCAGGTTGTAAGGCAACAAAATAGGAAAAATGTTAAGGGGGTGAATACTTTCGCAAGCCACTGTACAGGCTTCCTGGCCATATACAGCGTTCCTCACTGAGTTCCCTGAATTCCTATCGGACCTTGTAGTAATGGCAGATACTATTGACATTTTTGGTGACTTCAATATTAACATGGAAAAGTCCACAGACCCACTCCAGAAGTCTCGGGACCCACACATTGCTACCCACGCATTGCCACAATCATAGCCTGGATCTAGATTTGTCCAGTATATGATTGTAATCACAACAAATACTATGCTCAGACATCAGACAACCCAAAGATTCCTAAAGTAGATGCCCTTCCAGACTAACCTCCACCTATCCGAGAACGTAAGAGTACAAAGATTGGTTAACCACCTAACTGATAATCTAAATTTAACCTTGCGTAATACCCTAGATGTAGTCGCAACCCTAAAAACAAACATTTGTCACAAGAAACTAGCTCCCTGGTATACAGAAAATACCCGAGCTCTGACGCAAGCTCCCAGAAAATTGAAACAGAAATGGCGCTCCACCAAACTGGAATTATTCCGACTAGCTTGGAAGGACAGTACCGTGCAATATCGAAGAGCCCTCATTGCTGCTCGTTCAGACTATTTTTCCAACCTAATTGAGGAGAATCAGAACAATCCAAAATTTATTTTTGAAGCAAGCTGACTAAAAGCAGCATTCCCCAAGAGAGGATGGCTTCCACTTCAGCAGTGATGAATTCATGAACTTCTTCGATGAAAAGATCATGAACATTAGAAAGTGACTCCTCCTTGAATCTGAGTATTTCTCCAAAGCTCAGTTGTCCTGAGTCTGCACAGAACTGACAGGACCTAGGATCAACATTTTTTTTTATCTTGTATCTCTTGACACATTCACAAATAGTCATGGCCTCCAAACTTTCAAGCTGCATACTGGACCCTATTCCAACTAAACTACTGAAAGAGCTACTTCCTGTGTTTGGCCCTTCTATGTTGAACATAATAAATGGCTCCCTTTCCTCCGGATGTGTACCAAACTCACTAAAAGTGGCAGTAATGGGAAAAAAAATGAAATGTATTAATTAAAAAGCCAAACCTTAACACGAAAACTTTATAAAACTATCGGCATATATCGAATCTCCCATTCCTCTTAAACATTTTAGAGAAAGCTGTTGTGCAGCAACTCACTGCCTTCCTGAAGAGAAATAATGTAATAATAAACCACATCATAATATTGAGACTGCACTCGTGATGGTTGTAAATGATCTTTTAATGGCGTCAGACCAAGGCTCTGCATCTGTCCTCGTGCTCCTAGACCTTAGTGCCGCTATTGACACCATCGATCAGCACATTTTTGGGAACCGATTGGAAATGCTAATTGGTCTATACGGACAAGTTCTTATCTGTTGGAAAGATCAGTTTGTCTCTGTGGATAGTTTGACCTCTGACAAATCAATTGTAAATTTCGGTGTTCCTCATGGTTCCGTTTTAGGACCACTATTGTTTTCACTATATATTCTACCTCTTGGTGATGTCATTCGGAAACACAATGTCAACATTCACTGCTATGCGGACGACACACAGCTGTACATTTCAATGAAACATGGTGAAGCCCCCAAATTGCCCTCCCTGGAAGCCTGTGTTTCAGACAAGGAAGTGGATGGTGGCAAATGTTTTACTTTTAAACTCAGACAAAACAGAGATGCTAGTTATAGGTCTCAAGAAACAAAGAGATCTGCTGTTGGATCTGACAATTAAACTTGATGGTTGTACACTTGTCTCAAATACAACTGAAGGACCTTGGCGTTACTCTGGACCCTGATCTCTCTTTTGACAAACATATCAAGAATATTTCATGTGCAGCTTTTTTCTATCTTTGTAACATTGCAAAAATCTGAAACTTTTTTTCCAAAAAGGATGCAAGGAAGCTTATCCATGCTTTTGTCACTTCTAGATTAAACTACTGCAATGCTCTACTTTCCGGCTACCCGGATAAAACACTAAATACACTTCAGTTAGTGCTAAATACTACTGCTAGAATCTTGACAAGAACCAAAACATTTGATCATATTACTCCAGTGCTAGCCTCTACACTGGCTTCCTGTTAAGTCTAGAGCTGATTTCAAGGTTTTAATGCTAACCTACAAAGCATTACATGGACTTGCTCCTACCTATCTTTCCGAGTTGGTCCTGCAGTACATACCTACACGTACGCTACGGTCACAAGACGCAGGCCTCCTTATTGTCCCTAGAATTTCTAATCAACAAGATGGAGGCATGGCTTTCTATAGAGCTCCATTTTTATGGAATGTTCTGCCTATCCATGTGAGAGACGCAGACTCGGTCTCAACCTTTAAGTCTTTACTGAAGACTCATCTCTTCAGTAGGTCCTATCATTGAGTGTGGTCCTGACCAGGTGACCGAAGTGAACGACAAGGCACTGGAGTGACCAACCACTGTCTCTGCCTGGCCGGCTCCCTTATCTCCCCTGGGATTCTTTATCTATGACCCTATTACGGGGGCTGAGTCACAGGCTTACTAGAGCTCTTCCATGCCGTCCCTAGGAGTGATGCGTCACGTGAGTCGGTTGAGTCACTGACGTGATTTTCCTGTCCGGTTTTGAGCCCCCCTCGCCACCCACCCGTCTCATCCTCTAGTGTCTATTCTGCAATATTCTATATGCCGGGGGGCTAGGGTCAGTCTGTTACATTATGTCTGGTGTAATTCTCTTATCTGGTATCCTGTGTGAATTTAAGTATGCTCCCTCTAATTCTCTTCCTCACTTTGCGGAGGAGCTGAGCCCTAGGACCATGCCTCAGGACTACCTGGCCTGATGACTCCTGGCTGTCCCCAGTCCACATGGTCGTGCTGCTGCTCCAGCTTCAACTGTTCTGCCTGCGGCTATGAAACCCTGCTGTTTTTTTTCTCTCTCTCTCTCTCTCTCTCTACTGCACCTGCTGTCTCGACCACTGAATGCTCAGCTATGAAAAGCCAACTGACATTTACTCCTGAGGTGCTGACCTGTTGCACCGTCTACAAACACTGTGATTATTATTTGACCCTGCTGGTTATCTATGAACGTTTGAACATCTTAATGAACAATCTGGCTTTAATGGCCATGTACTCTTATAATCTCCACCCGTCACAGCCAGAATAGGACTGTCCACGCCTCAGAGCCTGATTCCTCTCTAGGTTTCTTCCTAGGTTCCTGCCTTTCTAGGGAGTTTTACCTAGCCACTGTGCTTTTACATCTACATTGCTTGCTGTTTGGGGTTTTAGGCTGGGTTTCTGTACAGCACTTTGTGACATCTGTTGATGTAAAACGGGCTTTATAAATACATTTGATTGATTGATGACTGGGTTATTGTTCCAATCATAAGGGGACAGCTGAGTGTCTGTCGAAGTAAATCCCTGGATTATTGTTGCAATCATGAGGGGACAGCTGAGTGTCTGTTGAAGTAAAACATTGGATTAGTAAAACCCTGGATTAGTAAAACCCTGGAGTATTGTTCTGATCCTGAGGGGACAGCTGAGTGTCTGTCAAAGTAAAACCCTGGATTATTGATCCAATCATGAAGGGACAGCTGAGTGAATAAAGGGGAATATAGCGGGGGAAATGTGGGCCATTATAGGGAATAGGATGCCTTCAGGGCAGGCAGGGCTCCATACCTCTCCTATCAGCATCTAGGTATTAGCTACTATTAATCTTGGCTTTAGAGAGGAGTGCTGTTGGCGTGTGTGTGTGTGTGTGTGTGTGTGTGTGTGTGTGTGTGTGTGTGTGTGTGTGTGTGTGTGTGTGTGTGTGTGTGTGTGTGTGTGTGTGTGTGTGTGTGTGTGTGTGTGTGTGTGTGTGTGTGTGTGTGTGTGTGTGTGTGTGTGTGTGTGTGTGTGTGTGTGTGTGTGTGCCTGAATGCATACACGTGTGGGTGTGTGATTGGGAGTGCGTGCGTGCGTACTGTATGCTTCAGCCAACTTGACTTCATCTACGTGTTTTTCTGTTATTCCCTTCATCCTAGAGAGTAGTGAGGAATTCCCTTTGATATGAAACATGACAGCTACAGGCGGTTTTCTACTGTTCTCTTAAACACACACACACACACACACACACACACACACACACACACACACACACTGACTAACACAGCGAAATGATGCGCTGCCACTACACACTGACACGCTGGTATAAAGGATTTTGGAGACAGGCGCAGGAATACACGATAGGGGTTTTTAATACACACAAAACAAACACGTATACAAAAACACTGGGCTGTAGGCAAACAATAGAGTGAGGAGTACCTTCAATAAATAACACACGCGCACAATGATTAACACACGGGACGAGACCCGTAATCATCTGCGCAGTCCACAATGGCACGAAAGCTAAAACACACAGCACAGGTACTAACACTCACCAATGGATTAAAAACAATGGACAGCCCCCAATGGAAACCAAAGGGCACATATAGACAAGTACTAATCAGTGGGAATAGGGGACAGATGTGGCGTAAGGAACGTTCCGGAAGGATCCATGACTACACACACTGACTAACACAGAGAAACGATGTGCTGCAACTACACACACTGACTAACACAGAGAAATGAATAATCAAATGGCAAACAGCACAAACAGACACACACACAGTAATGTACTACAAATATAGAAATACACTAGTTTCTAGACTAGTTTCAGGAACCATTCAGCCCTGGGATGTTCTAGACTAGTTTCAGGAACTATTCAGCCATGGGATGTTCTAGACTCGTTTCAGGAACCTTTCAGCCATGGGATGTTCTAGACTCGTTTCAGGAACCATTCAGCCATGGGATGTTCTAGACTCGTTTCAGGAACCATTCAGCCATGGGATGTTCTAGACTCGTTTCAGGAACCATTCAGCCATGGGATGTTCTAGACTAGTTTCAGGAACCATTCAGCCATGGGATGTTCTAGACTAGTTTCAGGAACCATTCAGCCATGGGATGTTTTAGACTCGTTTCAGGAACCATTCAGCCCTGGGATCCTCTAGACTAGTTTCAGGAACCATTCAGCCATGGGATGTTCTAGACTCGTTTCAGGAACCATTCAGCCATGGGATGTTCTAGACTAGTTTCAGGAACCATTCAGCCATGGGATGTTCTAGACTAGTTTCAGGCACCATTCAGCCATGGGATGTTCTAGAGTAGTTTCAGGAACCATTCAGCCATGGGATGTTTTAGACTCGTTTCAGGAACCATTCAGCCCTGGGATGCTCTAGACTAGTTTCAGGAACCATTCAGCCATGGGATGTTCTAGACTCGTTTCAGGAACCATTCAGCCATGGGATGTTCTAGACTAGTTTCAGGAACCATTCAGCCATGGGATGTTCTAGACTAGTTTCAGGAACACTTCAGCCATGGAATGTACTTGACTGAACATCAACAGTATGTCAGAAACACTGTCATTCCTGTAAGTAGACATAATATATATATTTTGTTTCATTTCTCAAATTATTTCCACAAGGTTTCCAGTCGGCGAATGAGACTTTTCACAAGAGTAAATTTGTTCTGACTGAAACCAAATTGTGTCATTCATTGTCACCTCTATACACAAATCCTTTCCCAGCTTTCAATGGTCTAGGTTCCAAATGGCACCCTAGGGAAACCCATTGGGTTCTGGTCAAAAGTAGTTACTATATAGGGAGTAGGGTGCCAATTGGGACTCAGCTAGCTTGGTCAGAATGTCATTGAAGTCTTGTTACATTTACCATTATTACAGCCAGAGTAATCTCCTGTGAGTGATAGGCAATTGAACCAGTCCTTTTTTCTGAAAGATGTTATCATCTTTCTCTTCAATCTATAAAGGCTCAAAACTTTTCAGTATAGAGCTCTGACTCGGATTTAACAATTCATTGTGTGTGTGTCTGTCTGTCTGTCTGTCTGTCTGTCTGTCTGTCTGTCTGTCTGTCTGTCTGTCTGTCTGTCTGTCTGTCTGTCTGTCTGTCTGTCTGTCTGTCTGTCTGTCTGTCTGTGCGTGCACGTTTCTCTGCATGTTCATGTGAATGCGGTTGTGTGTGAATGATTTGACTCACCTCATTAATGAGCACAGTGAAACAACATTTAAATCTGTTTAGATACACCATTAAAGATGAAACATTCAAACTGACTGCCAGCACACACACACACACACAAAGCCTTCTGGGAGGTCTACG
Source organism: Salvelinus alpinus (assembly GCF_045679555.1). NCBI lineage: Eukaryota > Metazoa > Chordata > Actinopteri > Salmoniformes > Salmonidae > Salvelinus > Salvelinus alpinus. Next base: position 56,340,062 of record NC_092097.1, read on the forward strand.
AGCTCTCACAGTCTCACGTCAGAAGTAGACGTTGATCCATGTTTCTCAAACGTCAAATTTAGAAGCTGTTCCAAAGTTCAAAGTGTTTAAGGTTAAGTTCAGGTATGAACTCCAAATTCTGAAGTTTAGGCATTAACTCCGAAAGGTTAATGTAAGGGTTAAGATCTGGGATGGGCTTAAAAGCAACTCAGTGAACCTGCACAGCATTGGCTAAATTAACAGATTTTGACTCATATCAAAAAATTACCCAGCAGCCATTTAGAAAATAACACTATTTTACAAAATGCTGGCGGTTTAAATTGGCCACATCTTGAAGAGGACAAGGACACACGTTTCATTTAGGTTTTACACATTTTACTGAAAAAAAATATGGTTAACCATGACCAGAATATATTTCACTTTTGATGGGTAGGCACCAGTCATCTCTGGCACTGTGGGTCACCACAACATGTACCCAGGCAAACAGTGCTATTACCCACAAAGTAGCTGTATCCTTAAGTTACCGTGTCATTTTGCACACCTGGTTCCAATTCCTCACTGATTGTGTTTGTATAAATGTGCCCTTTGTTTCCCCATTGGGCTGTCGATTATTGTTCCCATGTCCGTTGGTCGTGTAAGTACCTATACGTTGTCTCAGCCTGTGGTGCAGCCTGTGGTGCGTGTTTTGTGCATTATGTATTACAGGTCTCATCCCGTGTCGATCTACAAGGTTTACCCTCGCTCTTTTGTTTGGGTACATCCCAGTGTTTTCTATAGGTGTTTGTTTTGGGGGTATTAAAAACCCAGATTATGTATTCCTGCGCCTGTCTCCAAATACTTTATACCAACGTGACAGCAACTCATAAATGTGGAAATTCTGGATATAATTTTTTTTTTTTTTTTACAATGATTCTGAGGAATCAGATTTTCACAATGACCGTGAGGAGCTGCCTCCCAACCTTGTGGCCATTGAGAACCCTGAATCTGAGGACCCCTTGCTCACCTCCAGGTCCCTCTGAAGATGCTGGTGGTGATGTAGGCAGACCAACAGTGGGTGAAGTACGGTCTGTGGTAGCTGGAAGGTTTCAAGCCATTTCACCCCTCCTGGCACTGCTGTTGGCTTTGAGTCCCAGTCTGGAGTGCGAAGCCATTTTTTTTGTAATTGGAGATACAGTTCACATACAAATTAAATACAGCTCCATTATGCACCAAGGTGTCAGAGGAAACACTGTACACCGTGTCAGAAGTCACTAGAGCACGATGGGACAAGGACAACCCGGGCCATGCCAAACCCTCCCCTAACCCGGACGACGCTGGGCCAATTGTGCGCCGCCCCACGGTTCTCCCGTTCGCTGCTGACACAGCCAGGGATCGAACCAGGATCTGTAGTGACGCAGCGAGCACTGCAGTGCCTTAGACCGCTGCGCCACTCGGGAGGCCCCTGTCGGAAGTTATTTGTATATACAGTATTGATGGGTTTAAATTTCTGAGCTTTAACTGTTATGAATCATTAGTTATAATAGAGACAGGAGGGGGGGCAATTAAGCTTGGAATGTACTGAGTGTAGGGGAAGCGATCACATCTAGCAGGCATTGATAAGTGGAGAGAGAGCCATGGATTAGTGATGAAGGGAGTCAAAGTCAGGTCAGGTCACTTTAACGGAGACAAAAGTTTATGGCCCGTATCACTTAGTTTCATGCCTAGCAAAAAAAACAATTGTTTGTTCAGATGTGTAGGAGGAGACTCGGCATAGGAGAAAGGGTTACATATCAGTGCTTGTGTGACTATGTCTTGGTCGATTCAGCTGTTCGATCCTTTGGGAAGAATAAACTTGGTTTACGCCTTCAGTGTCTGTCGAGTTATTACTCTAATAATTAGAACCTAACAGCATATATATATATATCTTTACTTTTCTACAATGACACAGTGTCGTAGCTGAATCAGAATTAGTTAGGTAACATAGATAAATAAGAGGTTTTATTTTCTTTATACTTGTCATTAGAATGTTTTCTTTTGGACTATACTGTTGGCAGTTGCATTTTCCTTCTCAGCTAGGGCTTAGTCACTTGGGGCCCAGAGAGGGGAGAGGTCAGGCTTGTCTTCATATGTGAATGTATCTGTTAAACCATGTGGTGCTATGCAGAATATCAGAAGGGGAGGAGGACAGAATGGAACATTGTCTTCATATGTGAATGTGTCTGTAACTCTTCCTAAACCATGTGAAGGGATGGCGTGATTAATGGGGAACCAGTTAGTTATCTCCACTATGTCTGTACGCTAGTCACTCCCTCCTTTTCCCATTGGGGGGAGGAATATGGCAGTGTCTGGAATCATTGTATTACCCTTCTGATGTTGTATGAATCTTGACCTGGTATATGACCTAGAGAATCACTCCCCTTTCTGAGATTGTCCAGGAGTGGGGTGTATTTGAGATGGGAATATCTAGAATTGACAATTGATATATGCCATTGGATGAGGTAATGTTTTCGTACTAAGTGGTACCAAGAACGAGATTAGAATCTCATTTTAGGAGACCAAACTGAACGATAATTTATAGCTAATGCTATCTAGCTATGGGATACTCCTCTTTCAAGTAAAAGGTTCTTTGTGAACTGTTCCTAAGATCTGTGGTTCGTCATGTAAGTTGAGAGGGGTGTATCTTGGCTATAAAAGATACTAAGAATTGTTTTGTAAGCACTCTCGGAGAATTCATTTATAGACACTGAATTGATCTGAGAGTCAAAAAGGGCTATGGTGAAGCTCATATATAATTAAAGATGGACTTTTAAATATAACTCTGACTTGTGTGTGGTTTGCTCTCTCATCACGTAGTAATACAGGAAATTACCACGACAACAGCGAAGCTGTAACTGTTTATTCCACGTGTAACTCTGTTTTCTAATCGCAAAACTTTGCTTTATCTTTGCATACCTGGTTAAATAACAGCATACCACCTTGCATACCACTGCTGGCTTTCTTCTGAAGCTAAGCGGGGTTGGTCCTGGATGGGAGACCAGATGCTGCTGGAAGTGGTGTTGGAGGGCCAGGAGGAGGCACTCTATATTTTGGTCTAAAACATATCCCAATGCCCCAGGGCAGTGATTGGGGACATTGCCCTGTGTAGGGTGTCGTCTTTCGGATGGGATGTTAAACGGGTGTCCTGACTCTCTGAGATCATTAAAGATCCCATGGCACTTATCGTAAGAGTAGGGGTGTTAACCCCGGTGTCCTGGCTAAATTCCCAATCTGGCCCTCAAACCATCATGGCTACCTTATCATCCCCAGCTTACAATTGGCTCATTCATCCCCCCTCCTCTCCCCTGTAACTATTCCCCAGGTCGTTGTTGTAAATGAGAACGTGTTCTCAGTCAACTTACCTGGTAAAATAACGGATAAATAAAAAATAAAGGTAAAATAATAAAAATTCTCAGCCCTTTAAGCAGATGAATTACATTCCAAATTCCATAGATGAGGAGGAGAGGTTTGGTGTGAGATGATACAGCATACGTCACTGTCGATCACAACACTCAATATGACCCAGTTCATCTGCAATTGTTTATTTTATTTACCTTTATTTCGCTAGGCAAGTTAAGAACAAATTCTTATTTACAATGATGGCCTAGGAACAATGGGTTAACTGCCTTTTTCAGGGGCAGAACGACAGATTTTTACCTTGTCAGCTCGGGGATTCAATCTTGCAACCTTTCGGTTACTAGTCCAACACTCTAACCACTAGGCTACCTCAGACCTATCCTTCCATCTTTCAAACAACCACAGCACTTGTAGATGTGTAGAAGCCTTTACATGATCCATCCAGTGCAACTATACGGGGCGGCAGGTAGCCTAGTGGTTAGAGTGTTGGGCCAGTTACCCGAAAGGTTGCTGGATCAAATCCCCGATCTGAGAAGGTAAAAATCTGTCGTTCTGCCCCTGAACAAGGCAGTTAACTCACTATTCCCCGGTAGGCCGTCATTGTAAATAAGAATTTGTTCTTAAAACTGACTTGCCTAGTTAAAGAAAGGTGATAAAAACTGTTACTGTCATCTTCAAACCAATAATACCCACACATCTTTTACAACTACAGATGGCAGTTTTTTAATCAGTTTCTCACAGCAGGAAAAAACGTATGACATTTTAAAGTGGAAATTACAAACTTTAGAAGCCTCTTTAATGAACCTTGAATACACTACAAGTTAGCATTTCCTGCTGTGCACGAAAGTTCCTGCAACAACAGGATGACCGAATTAAGATACAGCATCTGTAGCATCTAGGACGACGCATCCGCCATTCACCATGTACCGTCTACCATTTACCAACCACAATCTACTGTGTACAATCGACCATCTTAAATGTAACGACTGTCTTCGGGTGAAAGAGAGGAGGACCAAAGCGCAGCGTGGTACGTTTCCATATTTATTGGAACAGTTTTTCAACACGAACAAAAACAATAAACAGACGAAAACAACGAACCTACAGTCCTGAACCTGAGAACATAAAACACATGAACGCACGAACAGGAACAATCACCCACAAACAAACAGTGAAAACAGGCTACCTTAATATGGTTCCCAATCAGAGACAATGACAAACACCTGCCTCTGATTGAGAACCATATTAGACCAAACAACAAACACAAAACATAGAATATACCCACCCAGCTCACGTCCTGACCAACTAAACAAAGACTAAACAAAGGAAATAAGGTCAGGAACGTGACATTAAAGCTGTTCCTGACAAGGTTATAATAGTGTGTGAGGTCCATGCTATGCAAACTGTTAGATATGTGAGATGGAGGGACCGGATAACATTAGAGACATTAAAGGCTGCTTGCCAAATGGCACCCTATTCCCTTTGGGCTCTAATCAAAAAATAGTGTACTATATAGGGAATAGGGTTCCATTTGGGATGAACACGTTATACCGTAGATTGTCCCGGAGTGATGAGACATCTGTACACTGGGGTCGTCTACAGGTCAACACACAGGCCTATAGGTCACTCGTTAATGCATTACACACCAACTTCCTGATGCAGAGCAGTGAAATAAAATACATAAACCTCTGTATTAAAAGCCATGCATAATCATACCCTGTTCTTTAATAATGGAATCAATTCAATGCTAACAACCTCATTGAATATAGAAGGTGGATTTTTTTTTTACAGAGCTCTTGCATCTGAACTCGTGTGATTGGAAGATTGATTGGTCAGTTTGTGAATACTCAATCACTGTTGCTGCTGGTGATGCTGAAGGGACTGGCTGGCTGGCTGACTCACTGGCTGGCTGACTGGCTGTATGGCTCGCTGGCTGACTGACTGGCTGGCTGGCTTACTGGCAGGCTGACTGGCTGGCTTACTGGCAGGCTGACTGGCTGACTAACTGACTGACTGGCTAACTGGTGGTTTGATTAACATACAAGCAGGATCTAAGTGAGTCAGACTTTAAACAAACAAAATAATACACTTTAATACCTTTATAACCCCTTTATAAAGCTTGTACAGATGCTGCAGAAAGACAGCCACCCACACCCACACACACACACACACACACACCCACACACAATCAGAGGAGCTCCAGCAGCAGTCAGTGAGATACCATCACACTGTTGTTGTTCAGCCTAGATTAACTCTCCCAGAGTCAGGCGGCATTGATTGCCAACGCAGCAAATAAGAGAGGTTGAAAAAGAGAGGAATAGAAAGATGGGAGGAAGAAATCCAGGCCTGATCGGCCTAATCAGGTCCCGTCATCTGGAGAGGGAGAGGGAGATGGAGGACAGGAGGGGAGGGAGAGAGGAAGAAGAGGACTGAGTCAGAGGAGGAGAGGAAGGCCTGACTGGGCAGATTAAAAAACTCTCTCTTTCCAGAGTCTCAAGCTTTGTCCCAAATTGAACCCTATTCTGTATATAGCTCAACACACAGGCCTATAGGTCACTCGTTAATGCCAGGGTGGCAGGTAGCCTAGTGGTTAGAGCGTTAGGCCAGTAAACGAGAGGTCGTTAGATCGAAGGCAGTTAATCCACTGGTCCTAGGCCGTCATTGTAAATAAGAATTTGTTCTTAACTGACTTGCCTAGTTAAATAAAGGTTAAATAAAATAAATATAATGCACTACTATATAGTCCAAGATGGTGCTGCAGTCGATAGTAGCTGTTTTACGGGCTCCTGACAACATTGTTTTTTTAAGCTGATCTTAACTGTTTTTCTATCTGTACTTTACCATTTATCTTTTTGACAAGATTTACTTTTACTTCACTACATTTCTAAAGAGAATAATGTACTTTTTACTACAATACATTTTCCCTGACTCCCAAGAGTACTTGTTACATTTCGCTACACTCGCATGTATATGTGACCATTAACATCTGCTAACCATGTGTATGTGACCATTAACATCTGCTAATCATGTGTATGTGACCATTAACATCTGCTAACCATGTGTATGTAACCAATAACATCTGCTAACCATGTGTATGTGACCATTAACATCTGCTAACCATGTGTATGTGACCATTAACATCTGCTAACCATGTGTATGTGACCATTAACATCTGCTAACTATGTGTATGTGACCATTAACATCTGCATGTGACCATTAACATCTGCTAACCATGTGTATGTGACCATTAACTAACCATGTGTATGTGACCATTAACATCTGCTAACCATGTATATGTGACCATTAACATCTGCTAACCATGTGTATGTGACCAATAACGTTTGATTTGATTTGAATGCTTAGCAGGACAAGCAAATGGTCCAATTCACGAACGTATCAAGTGAACGTCCCTCATCATCCCTACTGACCCTGATCTGGAGGACTCAAACACAAATGTTTCGTTTGTGAATTATGTCTGAGTGATGTGTCCCTGGATATCCGGTAAAATAAATTAAAAACAAGAATAGTGCCATCTGGTTTTAATATAAGAAATTTCAAATGATTGACTTGTAATTTTAATTTTGATAATTATCAAAACAATTTAGGAACTACATTTACTTTAAATACTTAAGTATATTAACCAAATACCTTGAGACTTTTATTCAAGTTGTATTGTACTGGGTGACTTTTACTTAAGTAATTTTCAATTAAGGTATCTTTACTTTTACTCAAGGATGACAAATGGGTACTTTTTCCACCACTGGATATGCCACTACCATTGGCTAGCTATACATTTACATTTAAGTCATTTAGCAGACGCTCTTATCCAGAGCGACTTACAAATTGGAAAGTTCATACATATTCATCCTGGTCCCCCCGTGGGGAATGAACCCACAACCCTGGCGTTGCAAGCGCCATGCTCTACCAACTGAGCCACACGGGACCACTACAGATATGACCCTCCCGTTGGCTAGCTGTAGATATGACCCTTCCGTTGGTTAGCTATAGATATGACCCTCCCATTGGCTAGCTATAGATATAACACTACTGTTGGCTAGCTATCGATATGACCCTCCCGTTGGCTAGCTATAGATATAACACTACTGTTGGTTAGCTATAGATATGACCCTCCCATTGGCTAGCTATAGATATAACACTACTGATAGTTAGCTATAGATATGACCCTCCCGTTGGCTAGCTATAGATATGACCCTCCCGTTGGCTAGCTGTAGATTTGACCCTCCCGTTGGCTAGCTATAGATATGACCCTCCCATTGGCTAGCTATAGATATGACCCTCCCGTTGGCTAGCTATAGAAATGACACTACCGTTGGCTAGTTATAGATATGACACTACCGTTGGCTAGCTGTAGATATAACACTAACGTTGGCTAGCTATAGATATGACACTACCGTTGGCTAGCTATAGATATGACGCTACCGTTGGCTAGCTATAGATATGACACTACCGTTGGCTAGCTATAGATATGATACTACCGTTGGCTAGCTATAGATATGACGCTACCGTTGGCTAGCTGTAGATATGACACTACCGTTGGCTAGCTATAGATACGACACTACCGTTGGCTAGCTATAGATACGACACTACTGTTGGCTAGCTATAGATATGACACTACCGTTGGCTAGCTATAGATATGACACTACCGTTGGCTAGCTATAGATACGACACTACGGTTGGCTAGCTATAGATATGACACTACCGTTGGCTAGCTACAGATATGACACTACCGTTGGCTAGCTACAGATATGACACTACGGTTGGCTAGTTATAGATATGACACTCCCGTTGGCTAGCTGTAGATATGACACAACCGTTGGCTAGCTGTAGATATGACACTACCGTTGGCTAGCTATCGATATGACCCTCCCGTTGGCTAGCTATAGATATGCCACTACTGTTGGCTAGCTGTAGATATGACACTACCGTTGGCTAGCTGTAGATATGACCCTACCATTGGCTAGCTTTAGATATAACACTACTGTTGGCTAGTTATAGATATGACACTACTGTTGGCTAGCTATAGATATGACACTACTGTTGGCTAGCTATAGATATGACACTACCGTTGGCTAGCTATAGATATGACACTACCGTTGGCTAGCTGTAGATATGACACTACCGTTGGCTAGCTGTAGATATGACACTACCGTTGGCTAGCTGTAGATATGACACTACCGTTGGCTAGCTGTAGATATGACACTACCGTTGGCTAGCTATAGATATGACACTACCGTTGGCTAGCTATAGATATGACACTACCGTTGGCTAGCTATAGATATGACACTACTGTTGGCTAGCTATAGATATGACACTACCGTTGGCTAGTTATAGATATGACACTACTGTTGGCTAGCTGTAGATATGACACTACCGTTGGCTAGCTATAGATATGACACTACCGTTGGCTAGCTGTAGATATGACACTACCATTGGCTAGTTATAGATATAACACTACCGTTGGCTAGCTGTAGATATGACACTACTGTTGGCTAGCTGTAGATATGACACTACCGTTGGCTAGTTGTAGATATAACACTACCGTTGGCTAGCTGTAGATATGACACTACCGTTGGCTAGCTATAGATATGACACTACCGTTGGCTAGCTGTAGATATGACACTACCGTTGGCTAGCTATAGATATGACACTACCGTTGGCTAGCTGTAGATATGACACTACCGTTGGCTAGCTGTAGATATGACACTACCGTTGGCTAGCTATAGATATGACACTACCGTTGGCTAGCTGTAGATATGACACTACCGTTGGCTAGCTATAGATATGACACTACCGTTGGCTAGCTGTAGATATGACACTACCGTTGGCTAGCTATAGATATGACACTACCGTTGGCTAGCTGTAGATATGACACTACAGTTCTTTAACCAAACATAATAAAACCGCAATAAAGGGGACTTTTCGAGCATACCGACAGCGTCATTGCATTTTGGCACACCATAATTACATCAATTTCCAATGAAACACTGCGTTTGCCTTGCAGCATTGCAGAGGCAGTTGCAATGCGTTCGGTGTGGTGCATACGAAAAACCGTATACATCAACGGCTTGACAGAAATGATAGCCGAAAGTCAATGTTGAACTTTTTTTTGCATACATTTCCACTATTTTACGAAACGCTGTCGCTGTGATCGAAACGATAGTGAGGGTCGGGCAGAGTGTGCTGCTGTGTATTTCAGCGTTATTGCTGTGTGTGTGTGTGTGTGTGTCCAACCTATTATATAGTTGCAGCTACTCAGTGTTGCCAACTCCTCAGTAAGGAAAGTAGCTATTGGCTGTTCTAAAAGTTGCTAGAAGTCGCAAAATGAGCATAATTGGCCATGTGCATGCAATTGTGATGGACGCTGTAGGAGAGAGGAATAACATTTTGTTGAAGAGAGAAAAAGTGAGTAAAAACACCCTAAATATGTTTAGAACTACCACTTTCTTCTGTCAATTCTTGTTGTTTTTTTATGTCACATTTCCAACCCTAATTTTTTTGTATACAATCTACATTAACAATCTAAATGGACCAAAAAGAGACAATAAAAAAAAAAAAATGGCAATGGCAATGTGAGAAAATTATGGTAACTAGTCTGGCCCTAATTCAGGTTAATTGTTTTTTTTCCAGACCCCCCTCCACACACACAGAAAGAGTGGATCATCGTCATTTTGGTCAAGGCTCTCTATGGCAGGTTCAGCAACTAAGGGAGCTGACTTAAATGAGTAAACAGCTGATGTGCCAAAAAGCTGCAAGACATAATCAGGCAGCTGGTGCTCATAGCAAGCCTCACCAGACAGCTTCAGTCCATATCGAATGTACAGGATGGAGTTAAGGGTCTGCAAGGACATCCGATTTCTAAGTTTGCTTTTTACCACACACTCATCTGGCTGAATCCTCTCTCGACTTCAGCATTCGAGTGTGGCAAGGACAACACAGACACAGCAGCCGTGGCAAGTTCTTGAAACGAGTTGATATCAGCTGCGTCCCTGAACTTCCAAATCTCACTCCAGAAGCCCAGTGTGTTTTTGTCTCATTCCATTTACTAAGATGGATGGCAAGCCATTGCTGGACAATCTTGTCGATCTCTGAAGGGGAGTAATCAAGGATCTTGGCTATTTTTTCTATTTCTCCAGGGCTCTTGTTGTGCTTTAGAGTTTCCTCCACATTGAAAACTGACATGTACTGCAATGCTTCGATGTTGTCCGGCAGTCTCACCCTCAACTCATTAGTGAGGGAGATGGCGAAGGCTCTACACACCGCTTTCGGACATTGTTTTCATCCTCAGGCGCAAGGTGGAGCTCAGCTGCCTTTGACCCAAAAAGGTAACCAAGGTACGGTTTGGGACTGATGTATCCATCTATTGGCCATTTGAGTACATCAACATTTGCCAGTGGATTCAGCACCCGGCTGCTCACAGACTTGATCAGGCTAACCAAGCTGTCAATTAGCTTAAGAGGATCTCCCTCAAAAGCCTTGATCGCCAACTGTACCTCACCCAGCACTGACTTCAAAAAAGTCATATACAATATGTTTTGAGGATCACTGTACATGGAGTATAAACCCCTCAGTCATGTAGCAGTGTTCACTGGACTTGGTGACTGCGAAATGCAGCCTAAGCTCCTCCCACTGGTCCAAAATGCGTGAAACCGCGGGTTCAGTGGAGAGCCAACGTATGGCACACACCTTGGTTATCTGTAAAGGTTTCTCCCCACAGTTGGTCTCATATATGGCCTTGTAGGCCTCCCTGCGCTTTGGAGACACTGAAAACCAGTTATAAGTCTCTCGTACCAAGTACTCCACACTACGGGGGATGGTGTCATTGGAAGCATGACTTACAGCAAGCTGCAGAGAGTGGCACACACAGCGAATAAGAACCAGATAATTGTGGCCATACTCCTCCTTCAGCACTTTATGGACCCCATTGTTAATCCCCGTCATAACAGAGGCATTGTCAGTCCCTATCCCCAAGGGTTTCTCTTTTTGAAGACAACACTTCTCAAGGAAAGCCACAACAGCACAGGGCTATAGATTTGGCATCTCCTCCCTCCCAACTCGACAAGCCCCAGAAATGTTGATACAATTGTCTGCCTGGTGTCACTAAAGTACCTTATCACAACCCCCAGGTACTTAGAAACACTTACATCCGTGGACTCATGGAGGAGGAGGCTGAAACGCTGGTCACCCACATCTGCGACCAACTTTTTCAGAAAGTATGGTGCTAGAACACCATTAATCATTTCTGTGCACTTTGTCCTGTGCATTTTGAAGTGGGTAGCAGCAGTGGCATCTGAGAAAGCAGCTCTACATGCTTCTCCAATGTGATCACATGCCAGCATGGACCAGTGTTGTTCAGTGATAGCTAATGCCATGGTGGCCTTAGACTTTTTTGCAGAGTCAATTTTTATAACCATAAATAGCAGCTTGTTTTGGGTGGAACTGTTATAAGGCTTTGCCTTTTGAGTATGTTTTTGAGTTTGTCATGTGTTTTTTTAAACTTCTTTGGGCTGCAATCCCGCTAACGCACATATGTCAGAGTCAAGGCCCGCGGGCCACATCCGGCCCGCGAGAAGGTTTTTTACGGCCCCTGGGATGATCTTGATTTATTATTAGAACCGGCCCGCAGACCGCAGCAAGCCGGCAGCCCGCAGATCTTTTACACGCACCAATACTACATTTCCCACAATGCAACGGTGACGCACCGAGCAGTAGGCTGCTTCATTTCAATATTTATTGGCACAGCAGTCGTCAGCATCACAGTAAAATTAACTTTCAGATACCCATCAAAAATGGCAAAACGGAAGGTGGACACTGAGAACCGGGGGTTTCAAACAAGGTGGGAGTCGGAGTATATGTTCACGGAGGTAGCTGGAAAACCTGTGTGTCTTCTGTGTGGAGAAAGTGTGGCGGTACTGAAAGAGTATAATCTGAGACGACATTATGAAACGAAACACGCGGACAAAAACAAGAATATGGACATGGAACAAAGGCTACAAAAGGCAGAGGAATTAAAACGAGGCCTCAAATCTCGACAGGCTCTGTTCAAAAAAGCCAAATCACAAGGCCAGGCTGCTGTCAAGGCCAGTTTTATTTTGGCAGAAGAGATCGCTAAATCAGCCCGGCCATTTACGGAGGGGGATTTCATCAAAAACTGCATGATTAAAGTTTGTGACGAAGTTTGCCCAGAAAAAAGGCAACTCTTTTTAAATGTGAGTCTGAGCAGAAACACCATTGCCGAGAGAGTAGACCAGTTGTCCATCAATCTAAAAGAGCAGCTTGTGAAAAAGGGAAAAGATTTCATTGCATATTCCTTGGCTGTGGATGAGAGCACCGACATTTCTGACATTGCCCAGTTGTCAATTTTCATCCGCGGAGTGGACTCCAGCCTAAGCGTGACAGAGGAGTTTTTGGCTTTACGTCCTATGCATGGCACAACTACGGGGCATGATTTGTATGAAGAGGTGTCAAGATGTGTAAATGAGATGGAGCTGCCTTGGGAAAAACTCGTGGGTTTGACAACCGACGGAGCACCTGCGATGTGTGGACACAGGAGCGGACTGGTGGCGAAGATACGGGAAAAGATGCAAGAGGAAAACGCGACAGGTGAGCTGACAGCTTATCATTGTATCATACACCAGGAAGCGTTGTGCGGTAAAGCCTTGAAAATGGAGCATGTAATGAGCATCATCACGCGCACAGTTAACTTTATCAGAGCCAAAGGTTTGAATCACCGCCAGTTCAAGGCATTTCTGACGGAGTTAGAAACGGAGCATGGTGATTTGCCTTATCACACAGAGGTGCGATGGCTAAGCCAGGGAAAGGTGCTTCAAAGATGTTTCGAGCTTCGTGAGGAGATTTGTCTGTTCTTGGACAGCAAAGGGAAAGACACAACACAACTCCGAGACGAAATGTTTCTGTGTGAAATGGCTTTTCTGTGTGACATTACGAGTCATCTGAATGCAATGAACTTGCAGCTGCAGGGTCGGGATCATGTCATCTCTGATATGTACAGTACAGTGAAGGCATTTAAAACCAAACTGACTCTGTGGGAGACGCAGATGCGGAAAGAAAATTTGAGCCACTTTCCCAGCTGCCAGACCATGAAAGAGAAGCTCTCTACCAGTGCGTTCCCGAGCGCACAGTTGGCTGATAAAATAGGTATGCTTGCCGCTGACTTTCGACGCCGATTTGCTGACTTTGAAGCACAAAAAAGCAGGTTGGAACTGCTCGGTAACCCATTTGCTGTTGACGTGGAAAGCTCACCACCAAACCTCCAAATGGAGTTGATTGACCTCCAATGCAATGATGCACTGAGGGCAAAATATGCGGCAGTGGGTGCTGCGGAGTTCGCCCGTTTCCTCCCCGACACAATGCCCCAGCTGCGCATCCAGGCTGCTCAAACGTTGTCTATGTTTGGCAGCACATACCTGTGTGAACAACTGTTTTCTTTGATGAACCTGAACAAAACATCACACAGAAGTCGACTTACTGCTGAACACCTCCACTCAATTCTGAGGATTTCCTCAGCTCAGAGCCTTACCCCGAACATTGATGAACTTGTGGAAAAGATGGGACACCACCAAGTATCACCCTCAACCTCAAACAAGTGAACATTACTGTGCAATCACATATTTAGAGTTTTTACTCAGTTCAAGTTTAAAAGTTAAAGTTTAATATTTGTTTTCACTGCATGTTACTTCTCCTTAAACAAAGTGTTGTTTTTGATTAATAGATTTTTGCACTTTATTTTATTGTATTTCAATCCAATTATATTTTAAAAATATTTCAGTTGAGTGGATGATAGAAAATTGCTATTATTGTTTTTTTCTTTGAAGTAAATTTAGCCCACTTTTGCTAAAATAGAAAATATAGGCTACTGATGGTGCCTTGAATACCGGTTTCTTTCATTTAATGTTCATGTTATGGGGATTTTTATATAAAGGAAATTTGTCTTTTGTGTCTGTTGAAAATTAAAGATTACTGACAGAGCCATAAGAAAATATTGCTTTATTTATCTGATCATATTGGAATATATTTGTTAGGTTTTCAGTAGGTTCAATTAGGTTCACTAGACTATATGCGTCATTTAAAAATTTTTCAATGAACATTCGAACAGTCCGGCCCTCGGCTTGTAGCTAAATTTTTTATTTGGCCCTCCGTCCATTTGACTTTGACACCCCTGCGCTAACGGGATGATATGACAACAGCCAGTGAAAGTGCAGGGCGCCAAATTCAAAACAACAGAAATCTCATAATTCAAATTCCTCAGACATACATGTGTCTTATACTATTTTAAATGTAATCTTGTTGTTAATCCCACCAAAGTGTCGAATTTCAAATATGCTTTTCAGCGAAAGCACCACAAATGATTATGTTAGGTCACACCAAACAACAATAAGCACAGCCATTTTTCCAGCCAAAGATAGGAGTCACAAAAAGCACAAATAGAGATAAAATGAATCACTAACCTTTGATGATCTTCATCAGATGACACTCATAGGACTTCATGTTACACAATACATTGATGTTTTGTTTGATAAAGTTCATATTTATATCAAGAAATCTGAGTTTACATTGGCGTGTTACATTCACTAGGTCCAAAAACATCCAGTGCTTTTGCATAGCCACATCGATTCAACAGAAATACTCATCATAAATGTAGATGATAATACAAGTTATACACATGGAATTATAGATATACCTCTCCTTAATGCAACCGCTGTGTCAGATTGCAATAATCTGAGACGGCGCTCAGAACAATAGTCAAATTAGCGGCCATGTTGGAGTCAACAGAAACCAGAAAATACATGATAAATATTCCCTTACCTTTGATGATCTTCATCAGAATGCACTCCCAGGAATCCCAGGTCCACAATAAATGCTTGATTTGTTCGATAATGTCCGTTATTTATGTCCAATTAGCTACTTTTGTTAGCGCGTTTGGTAAACAATTCCAAAGTCACGAAGCGCGTTCCCTAAAAGCTGATGAAATGTCCAAAAGTTCCGTAACAGTCAGTAGAAACATGTCAAACGATGTGTTGAATCAATCTTTAGATTGGTGTTAACATAAATCTTGAATAACGTTCCAGCCGGAGAATTGCATTGACTTCAGATGAGAGATGGAACAGAGCTCCCTCTTATGTGAACGCGCATGGTCAAAGAATGGTCAGGTCATGGCAGACCTGACTAATTCCCCTCTCATTCGGCCCCCCTTCACAGTAGAGGCATCAGACAAAGTTCTACAGACTGTTGACATCTAGTGGAAGCCGTAGGAAATGCAAACTCATGCATATCTCGCTGTGATTTCAATGGGATCTTGGTTGAAAATCGACCAGCCTCAGAATTTCCACTTCCTGTTTGGATTTTTTCTCAGGGTTTTGCCTGCCATATGAGTTCTGTTATACTCACAGACATAATTCAAACAGTTTTAGAAACTTCAGAGTGTTTTCTGCAGGCCGTTTACTCTGGGCACCTCTGTGCACCTTTCATCCAAGCTACTCAATACTGCCCCTGCAGCCACAAGAAGTTAACATCACTAAGTTTGGCATAGAAATCAGCCTTACAATACAGGCAGTATGCCCGTGTATCATCTCCAATAAACGGCTTCAACCAGCCTTTGAATTCAGGGTTTGATTCCCACTCCTTTCTGTACTTTTGAGTGTACAGTTTAGGCTGAGACATGATGAACTAGCCAGCTAGATGTTTAGCTTATGTCACAGAGAGGCACACACACAGTGGACAAGGTGAGTAAGTTTGACTGAGGCTGTGTGAGTCAAATACAGTGATTTATTTTAGACAAAAAAAACATTTTACATTTACATCCGGCCCTGAATGTAAGCCAGGGCAGCCACTACACACAGAATAACATGTTTCCATCCCAAATGGCACCCTATGCCCTATATAGTGCATTACATTTGAACAGAGCCTTATTGACCCTGGTCTAAAGTAGTGCACTAAATAGGGAATATGGTACCATTTAAGACTTAACCTACAGAGACAGTTAAAGCTAAAGAAGAGGCTCATTTAAAGGAGAAATACTCCTTTTACCATTGGTAAGGCAGTATGGTCCAGTACTGCGGCTTTTGCAAAATAAATAGTGGGGGTAGACGTACTGGTAAAACTTTTCAATAGAAAATTGAATTAAATTGCCAAAATTACACTACATGGCCAAAAGTATATGGACATTCCTTCAAATTAGTGGATTTGTCTATTTCAGCCACACGTGCTGCTGACAGGTGTATAAAATCGAGCACACAGCCATGGAATCTCTATAAACAACCATTGACGGTAGAATGGCCAGTACTGAAGAGCTCAGTGACTTTCAACGTGGCACCGTCATAAGACGCCAGCTTTCCAACGAGTCAGTTGGTAAAATGTCTGCCTTGCTAGAGCTGCCCCCCGGGCAACTGTAAGTGTTGTTATTGTGAAGTGGAAACGTCTAGAAAACAACAACGGCTCAGCTGTCTAGAAGCAACAATGGCTTCAGCCATGAAGTGGTAGGCCACACAAGCTCAGAGAACATGAGAACAGCTCAGAGATCATGAGAACATGAGTGCTGAGGTGCATAGCCTGTAAAAAATTGTCTGTCCTTGTTTGTAACTGCCTCTGCCTTTGGAAGCAACTTCAGCACGAGAACTGTTCATCGGGAGCTTCATGAACTACTGCATACAGCCTAAGATCACCATGGGTGCGGCATGTAGCCTAGTGGTTAGAGCGTTGGGCCAGTAACCGAAAGGTTGCTGGATCGAATCCCCGAGCTGACAAGGTACAAATCTGTCATTCTGCCCCTGAGCAAGGCAAGGCACTGTTTCGCCAGGTGCCAAAGACGTGGATGTTGATTACGGCAGCCCCTACTGCACCTCTATGATTCAGAGGGGTTGGGTTAAATGCAGAAGACACATTTCAGTTGAATACATTCAGTTGGACAACTGACTAGGTATCCCCCCCATTTCTCCTTTCCCTTTCACCATGCGCAATGCAAAGTGTTGGCTGGAGTGGTGTAAAGCTCGCTGCCATTGGACTCTGGAGCAGTGGAAACATGTTCTCTAGTTCTCTAGAGCGATGAATTACGCATCACCATTTGTCCGACGGACAAATCTGTGGATGGAGGAAGCCAGGAGAACGCTACCTACCCGAATGCATAGTGCCAACTGTAAAGTTTGGTGGAGGAGGAATAATGGTTGGGGGATGTTTTTCATGGTTCGTGCTAGACCCTTAGTTCCAGTGAAGAGAAATCTGAACTCTACAGCATACAATTACATTTTACACTAATCTGTGCTTCACACTTTGTGGCAAATTCCCCATGCACAAAACAAGATCCATATGAATAGTTTGTCAAGATCAATGTATAAGCAAGTCCCCACAGTAATGTTCAAACATCTAGTGGAAAGCCTTCCTAGAAGAGTGGAGGCTGCTATAGCAGAAAACAGGGGACCAACTGCATGTTAATGCCCATGATTTTGGAATGAGATGTTCGACGAGCAGGTGTCCACATACTTCAGGCCATGTAGTGTACACAGCCTAATTAGCTTACTCCTGTTTATACAGAAATATATAAAATAATTCAAAGTAGGCTACCACACCACAAAGCATGATTTGGCCAAAGAGGATCATTAGTCCGCAATTTGGGCAGCGCCCGCTTCAAATAACAAATAGATGATTGTTGAGTTGGGGCTCCCAGTGAAAAGCGGAGCGACCCAGCCAGGCATATTGCAATATTTAAATAAAAAAATAATACAAACGCAGACAAACTGTTTGCAAAGAAAATGGCTATTGGCTGTAAAAGAGAAGACAATGAAAAGATTCAAAATCTGTCTTTTAGTTATGGAAAATTCTTAAACATATGAGTGAACAGCAGCCTATCTTATTGGCACCAGAGGAGAACATCGGCCATTTTGTCTTTATCATTGGGTCAGTGCCACTTTTGTTTGTCATTTCCTCCTCCAGGTTAGATGGATGTCATATTGTATTTGTGTGTCCACTTTTCGTAGTCCTAATATATGGATCAGTCAACATGGTTTTTACTGATCTGCTAGTCAGTGTCAGCAGAGGCTACCCTGTCATTTGTGTAGTATTCAAAGAAATGCGCTCGCACACTTCAAATCAAATCAAATCAAATCAAATTTTATTAGTCACATACACATGGTTAGCAGATGTTAATGCGAGTGTAGCGAAATGCTTGTGCTTCTAGTTCCGACAATGCAGTAATAACCAACAAGTAATCTAACCTAACAATTCCACAACTACTACCTTATACACACACACAAGTGTAAAGGGATAAAGAATATGTACATAAAGATATATGAATGAGTGGTGGTACAGAACGGCATGGCAAGATGCAGTAGATGGTATAGAGTACGGTATATACATATGAGATGAGTACTGTAGGGTATGTAAACATAAAGTGGCATAGTTTAAAGTGGCTAGTGGTACATGTATTACATAAAGATGGCAAGATGCAGTAGATGATATAGAGTACAGTATATACATATGAGATGGGTAATGTAGGGTATGTAAACATTATATTAAGTGGCATTGTTTAAAGTGGCTAGTGGTACATTTTTACATAATTTCCATCAATTCCCATTTTTAAAGTGGCTGGAGTTGAGTCAGTATGTTGGCAGCGGCCGCTAAATGTTAGTGGTGGCTGTTTAACAGTCTGATGGCCTTGAGATAGAAGCTGTTTTTCAGTCTCTCGGTCCCTGCTTTGATGCACCTGTACTGACCTCGCCTTCTGGATGATAGCGGGGTGAACAGGCAGTGGCTTGGGTGGTTGTTGTCCTTGATGATCTTTATGGCCTTCCTGTGACATCGGGTGGTGTAGGTGTCCTGGAGGGCAGGTAGTTTGCCCCCGGTGGTGCGTTCTGCAGACCTCACTACCCTCTGGAGAGCCTTACGGTTGTGGGCGGAGCAGTTGCCGTACCAGGCGGTGATACAGCCCGACAGGATGCTCTCGATTGTGCATCTGTAGAAG
Organism: Salvelinus alpinus; assembly: GCF_045679555.1. Lineage (NCBI taxonomy): Eukaryota > Metazoa > Chordata > Actinopteri > Salmoniformes > Salmonidae > Salvelinus > Salvelinus alpinus. The sequence goes on from NC_092097.1 coordinate 56,359,401, forward strand.
TTTGTGAGTGCTTTTGGTGACAAGCCGAATTTCTTCAGCCTCCTGAGGTTGAAGAGGCGCTGCTGCGCCTTCTTCACAACGCTGTCTGTGTGGGTGGACCAATTCAGTTTGTCCGTGATGTGTACACCGAGGAACTTAAAACTTTCCACCTTCTCCACTACTGACCCGTCGATGTGGATAGGGGGGTGCTCCCTCTGCTGTTTCCTGAAGTCCACAATCATCTCCTTTGTTTTGTTGACGTTGAGTGTGAGGTTATTTTCCTGACACCACACTCCGAGGGCCCTCACCTCCTCCCTGTAGGCCGTCTCGTCATTGTTGGTAATCAAGCCTACCACTGTAGTGTCATCCGCAAACTTGATGATTGAGTTGGAGGCGTGCATGGCCACGCAGTCGTGGGTGAACAGGGAGTACAGGAGAGGGCTCAGAACGCACCCTTGTGGGGCCCCAGTGTTGAGGATCAGCGGGGTGGAGATGTTGTTACCTACCCTCACCACCTGGGGGCGGCCCGTCAGGAAGTCCAGGACCCAGTTGCACAGGGCGGGGTCGAGACCCAGGGTCTCGAGCTTGATGACGAGTTTGGAGGGTACTATGGTGTTAAATGCTGAGCTGTAATCGATGAACAGCATTCTCACATGGGTATTCCTCTTGTCCAGATGGGTTAGGGCAGTGTGCAGTGTGGTTGCGATTGCGTCGTCTGTGGACCTATTGGGTCGGTAAGCAAATTGGAGTGGGTCTAGGGTGTCCGGTAGGGTGGAGGTGATATGGTCCTTGACTAGTCTCTCAAAGCACTTCATGATGACGGAAGTGAGTGCTACGGGGCGGTAGTCGTTTAGCTCAGTTACCTTAGCTTTCTTGGGAACAGGAACAATGGTGGCCCTCTTGAAGCATGTGGGAACAGCAGACTGGGATAAGGATTGATTGAATATGTCCGTAAACACACCAGCCAGCTGGTCTGCGCATGCTCTGAGGACGCGGCTGGGAATGCCGTCTGGGCCTGCAGCCTTGCGAGGGTTAACACGTTTAAATGTTTTACTCACCTCGGCTGCAGTGAAGGAGAGCCCGCAGGTTTTGGTAGGGGGCCGTGTCAGTGGCACTGTATTGTCCTCAAAGCGGGCAAAAAAGTTGTTTAGCCTGTCTGGGAGCAAGACATCCTGGTCCGCGACGGGGCTGGTTTTCTTTTTGTAATCCGTGATTGACTGTAGACCCTGCCACATACCTCTTGTGTCTGAGCTGTTGAATTGCGACTCGATTTTGTCTCTGTACTGGGACTTAGCCTGTTTGATTGCCTTGCGGAGAGAATAGCTACACTGTTTGTATTCGGTCATGCTTCCGGTCACCTTGCCCTGGTTAAAAGCAGTGGTTCGCGCTTTCAGTTTCACGCGAATGCTGCCGTCAATCCACGGTTTCTGGTTTGGGAATGTTTTAATCGTTGCTGTGGGTACGACATCGTCAATGCATCGTCAAACTTCGGTAAGACATTACAACTCCCTTTCACCCCCTGCTTTTAGCCTGAAGACAATACTAGTATTAATGTAATAGTATTTATTTTCACATCGTAAATAGCCAGGTACGGTAAATCGATGCAGGAGAACCCAGCAATCCATCTGTGGTTCTCTTTCCTGATGGCTCGCCTGCAGCCTTCCCTATGCTCCTTAATACAAGGGAAGAGTACAAACACAAACACACACACAGAGAGAGAGCGAGCGAGAGCGAGAGCGAGAGCGAGCGAGAGAGAGAGAGAGAGAGAGAGAGAGAGAGAGAGAGAGAGAGAGAGAGAGAGAGAGAGAGAGAGACATTCGATCTGGCATCTATTTGTAACAATAGAGGGATTTCTCTCGAGCACAACAGAAAAGGCGAGAGAATTCAATCTGATGAGATTTGATAAGGTTGCATGAACATGAACACAGACACACAGACACACTACATACACACACTACACACACACCACATACACTACACACACAGACACACTACACACACACACAGACACACCACATACAGTGGGGCAAAAAAGTATTTAGTCAGCCACCAATTGTGCAAGTTCTCCCACTTAAAAAGATGAGAGAGGCCTGTAATTTTCATTATAGGTACACTTCAACTATGACAGACAAAATGAGAAAAAAAAATCCAGAAAATCACATTGTAGGATTTTTAATGAATTTATTTGCAAATTATGGTGGAAAATAAGTATTTGGTCACCTACAAACAAGCAAGATTTCTGGCTCTCACAGACCTGTAACTTCTTCTTTAAGAGGCTCCTCTGTCCTCCACTCGTTACCTGTATTAATGGCACCTGTTTGAACTTGTTATCAGTATAAAAGACACCTGTCCACAACCTCAAACAGTCACACTCCAAACTCCACTATGGCCAAGACCAAAGAGCTGTCAAAGGACACCAGAAACAAAATTGTAGCCCTGCACCAGGCTGGGAAGACTGAATCTGCAATAGGTAAGCAGCTTGGTTTGAAGAAATCAACTGTGGGAGCAATTATTAGGAAATGGAAGACATACAAGACCACTGATAATCTCCCTCGATCTGGGGCTCCACGCAAGATCTCACCCCGTGGGGTCAAAATGATCACAAGAACGGTGAGCAAAAATCCCAGAACCACACGGGGGGACCTAGTGAATGACCTGCAGAGAGCTGGGACCAAAGTAACAAAGCCTACCATCAGTAACACACTACGCCGCCAGGGACTCAAATCCTGCAGTGCCAGACGTGTCCCCCTGCTTAAGCCAGTACATGTCCAGGCCCGTCTGAAGTTTGCTAGAGAGCATTTGGATGATCCAGAAGAAGATTGTGAGAATGTCATATGGTCAGATGAAACCAAAATATAACTTTTTGGTAAAAACTCAACTCGTCGTGTTTGGAGGACAAAGAATACTGAGTTGCATCCAAAGAACACCATACCTACTGTGAAGCATGGGGGTGAAAACATCATGCTTTGGGGCTGTTTTTCTGCAAAGGGACCAGGACGACTGATCCGTGTAAAGGAAAGAATGAATGGGGCCATGTATCGTGAGATTCTGAGTGAAAACCTCCTTCCATCAGCAAGGGCATTGAAGATGAAACGTGGCTGGGGCTTTCAGCATGACAATGATCCCAAACACACCGCCCGGGCAACGAAGGAGTGGCTTCGTAAGAAGCATTTCAAGGTCCTGGAGTGGCCTAGCCAGTCTCCAGATCTCAATCCCATAGAAAATCTTTGGAGGGAGTTGAAAGTCCGTGTTGCCCAGCAACAGCCCCAAAACATCACTGCTCTAGAGGAGATCTGCATGGAGGAATGGGCCAAAATACCAGCAACAGTGTGTGAAAACCTTGTGAAGACTTACAGAAAACGTTTGACCTCTGTCATTCCCAACAAAGGGCATATAACAAAGTATTGAGATAAACTTTTGTTATTGACCAAATACTTATTTTCCACCATAATTTGCAAATAAATTCATTAAAAATCCTACAATGTGATTTTCTGGATTTTTTTTCTCATTTTGTCTGTCATAGTTGAAGTGTACCTATGATGAAAATTACAGGCCTCTCTCGTCTTTTTAAGTGGGAGAACTTGCACAATTGGTGGCTGACTAAATACTTTTTTGCCCCACTGTACACTACACACACAGACACACTACACACACAGACACACTACATACACTACACACACTACACACACTCAACACACACACAGACACTACACACACAGACACACTACATACACACAGACACACTACACACACAGACACTCAACACAGACACTCAACACAGACATGCACCACACACACAGACATACACTACACACACAGACATACAGACACTCAACAGACACACACTACACACACAGACGTAGAGACACAGACACACACTACACACACAAAATTACACATAGTCGATATGGTACACAACCATGCATGTGGAGATAATACATAGGGATTCCCTTTGCCTGTTTATATGTAAGCAAATTATAGTTCCAATGGTCCAGTGGGTTAGAGCGTGCAACTGGCAAGATCAATTAGCTTTGGATGTCAAATGACCGTATTATAGCACAATCCTACTCCCTCCTCCGCCTTCTCCGTCTCTCCCTCCTCCCTCCCTCCCTCCCACCGCCCTCTCCGTCCCTCCCTCCCCCTGCCCTCTCTACCTCTCCCTCCCTCCCTCCCCCCGCCCTCTCTACCTCTCCCTCCTCCCTCCCTCCCCACGCCCTCTCTACCTCTCCCTCCCTCCCCCCGCCCTCTCTACCACTCCCTCCCCCGCCCTCTCTACCTCTCCCTCCTCCCTCCCTCCGCCCTCTCTACCTCTCCCTCCCTCCCCCCGCCCTCTCTACCTCTCGCACCTCCCTCTCTACCACACCCCCCCCCGCCCTCTCTACCTCTCGCACCTCCCTCCCTCGCCCCGCCCTCTCTACCACTCCCTCCCCCGCCCTCTCTACCTCTCCCTCCTCCCTCCCTCCCTCCCCCTGCCCTCTCTACCTCTCCCTCCTCCCTCCCTCCCTCCCTCCCCCCGCCCTCTCTACCTCTCCCTCCCTCCCCCCGCCCTCTCTACCTCTCCCTCCCCCACCCTCCTCCCTCCCTCCGCCCTCTCTACCTCTCCCTCCCTCCCCCCGCCCTCTCTACCTCTCGCACCTCCCTCTCTACCACTTCCTCCCCCCGCCCTCTCTACCTCTCGCACCTCCCTCCCTCCCCCCACCCTCTCTACCACTCCCTCCTCCCTCCTCCATCCCTGCCCTCTCTACATCTCCCTCCCCCCGCCCTCTCTACCTCTCCGTCCTCCCTCCCCCCGCCCTCTCTACCGCTCCGTCCTCCCTCCCCCCGCCCTCTCTACCTCTCCCTCCTGGCCAACCCCCCCCCCCCACCAAACCTTTTAGTCCTGCAGACTGACGACCTTTTAGTCCTGCAGACTGACAAACTGCCCTTAAAGTAAACAAATGCATACCATTGTCATTCTCCAGCCCTGAAAAAGTATTTTCCTTCTTGTGTTTCTGGCGATGTATCTCAAATGGCACCCTTATTCTCTATCTAGTGCACTACTTTTGACCAGAGCCCTATGGGCCCTATAGGGAATAGGAGGCGCCATTCGGGATTCAGCGTGTGTCTAGGCCATTGATCCACAAGGACAGGCCATTAGTTGTCTGGAGCTACAGAGAAACAATATTGATGTCAGTGAAGAGGAAAACAAACACACACACACACACACACACACACACACACACACACACACACACACACACACACACACACACACACACACACACACACACACACACACACACACACACACACACACACACACACACACGACAACAACTAACCGGCTATAAATAAACCTAACACATTCTAGTATCTTTAAATGGAGCTATTACATTTTTTCAAACGTGCCCTTTTTTTTTGTTGTACAACAGTTTGACAGTCTGATTTTCTATGAATATTTGTCCTGTCTGACAAGACAGATTAGTCAAGTCACGGCCGTACGGTCGGTTCCAGACTCCTAGGGTGAATCACAAATGGCACCCTAAACAATGCACTACTTTTGACCAGAACCTTAACGGATACCCTATGGGCAAAAGTGGTACACTAAACAGGGAATAGGATGCCATTTGGGATGCAGGGCCAGACTTGTTGGAGCTCTAGTGACAAATGAGAGCGTTTCCTCTCCTGGATCCAGCGGGGTAGCTGGGAAGGGAAACAGAAGGTGGTTCTGGCACCGAGCTAGGTGTTTGGATTGGAAAAGTATCAAATTTAGGATAACAGAGATGTCCTAGTCTTGTCTCAGTAAATGGACAGCGTGTGTGTGTGTGTGTGTGTGTGTGTGTGTGTGTGTGTGTGTGTGTGTGTGTGTGTGTGTGTGTGTGTGTGTGTGTGTGTGTGTGTGTGTGTGTGTGTGTGTGTGTGTGTGTGTGTGTGTGTGTGTGTGTGTGTGTGTGTGTGTGTGTGTGTGTGTGTGTGTGTGTGTGTGTGTGTGTGTGTGTGTGTGTGTGTGTGTGTGTGTGTGTTGCATTGTGAGCCGCTTCCCCGTCCACCTGCCTCTATGTTTTTATGAAAAGTGCAATCTGGGATCTTTTGCATAGGGAATAGGGAGCTATTTGGACTCCAGCGTGTGTCTTGACCATTGATCCACAAGGACAGTAGGCCTCTGGTCATTTCAATTCTAAATATACTGTGTTCCCATTTAAACAAATCCCAGATTGTAGTTTTTAAACTCCCCCCTGATTTAACAAACCATACCTGGATCTTCCAGACAGCCCCCCATATCAACCAGGTCACACCAGATCCAGTTCAGTATTTAACATCCTTCCACATCCCCAGGACGTCGGGTCGGGACAGGACCTGCGCATGCAAGTTCAATAGGTCGCCAGTAGCAACCGCCAGTGGTTCGAATCTTAACATCCGAGTTTAAAATAACCAGCTGGTTCAGGACTACTGACATTTATTTAAACAAATTTAGTAAAGTATGTTGGATTTTTTTCTACAGAAAATGTTTGTATTGATTAATTTTGTGATTCTAGAAAGTAACTGTTGTGACGTGTTTTAATCTCATCATTCAGCAATTTTCCAGCAATGTATTAAATGCGACAAAAAAGTTAATGTAAATTTGTGTTGTATTTTGATGTTATTTTAGCATTTTCATGGGGGGGGGGGGGGGGCGCTAGAATCCATCAACCAATCAGAGCATGTGTTGCAACTACTCGTTCGTCAAGACACACAAACACACACACACACGTCATCAATAGCGTTCGTTTTGAGTACATCCACCAATGAGTACATTTAGGATTCAGTGGTATTTGTATTTTATTAGGGATTGGCATCGCCATTATTGGATATCAAGGCAGCCGTTAATTTCTTGGGGTCCGAACAAGATTAAGGCAATTATATACAAAATAAAACAATGCATCACACAAGACATTAGTACACACTACTCTACTCTAATTATACTGAGCAAAAATATAAACGCAACATGTAAAGTATTGGTCTCATGTTTCATGAGCTAAAATAAAAGATCCCAGAAATGTTTCATACGCATATAAAGCGTATCTCTCTCAAATGTTTGTTTACAAATTTGTTTACATCCCTGTTAGTGACCTTTTCTCCTTTGCCAATGTAATCCATCCACCTGACAGGTGTGGCATATCAAGAAGCCGATTAAACAGCATGATCATTACACAGGTGCACCTTGTGCTGGGGACAATAAAAGGCCACTCTAAAATGTGCAGTTTTGTCACACAACACAATGCAACAGATGTCTCAAGTTTTGAGGGAGCGCGCAATTGGCATGCTGACTGCAGGAATGTCCACCAGAGCTGTTGCCAGAGAATTTTATGTTAATTTCACTACCATAAGCCGTCTCCGATGTCATTTCAGTAAATTTGGCCAACCGGTCCTCACAACCACAGACCACGTGTAACCACGCCAGACCAGGACCTCCACAACTGGCTTCCTCACCTACTGGATCGTCTGAGACCAGCCACCCAGACAGCTGATAAAACTGTGGGATTGCACAACCAATTCATTTCTGCACAAACTGCCAGAAACCGTCTCAGGGAGGCTCATCTGCATGCTCGTCGTCCTCACCAGGGTCTTGACCTGACTGCAGTTCGGCATCGTAACTGACTTCAGTGGGCAAATGCTCACCTTCGTTATGGGCAGACATAAACTACGGGACATTTAACACAATTGCATTTCATCAATGTCAATTTGAATGCACAGAGATACCGTGACAAGATCCTGGGGGCCCATTGTCGTGCCATTCATCTGCAACCATCGCCTCATATTTCAGCATGATAATGCACTCCCCATGTCGCAAGGATCTGTACACTATTCCTGGAAACTGAAAATGTCCCAGTTCTTTCATGGCCTGCATACTCAGACATGTCACCTATTGAGCATGTTTGGGATGCTCTGGATCAACTTGTACGACAGAGTGTTCAAGTTCCTGCCAATATCCAGCAACTTTGCACAGCCACTGAAGAGGAGATGAGACAACATTCCACAGGCCACAATCACCAGCCTGATCAGCTCTATCTGAAGGAGATGTGTCGCGCTGCATGAGGATCATACCAGATCCACATACCAGATCCATTTTCTTATTCACGCCCTACTTTTTTTTTTATGGTATCTGTGACCAACAGATACAAATATGTATTGCCAGTCATGTGAAATCCATAGATTAGGGCCTAATGCACTTATTTCAATTTACTGATTTCATTATACCGTCTTATAATTCTGTTCAGTATACAGTACCAGTCCAAAAGTTTGGACACACTGACTCATTCAAGGGTTTTTCTTTATTTAATTTTTTTACTATTTTCTACATTGTAGAATAATAGTGAAGACATCAAAACTATGAAATAACACATATATGGAATCATGTAGTAACCAAAAAAGTGTTAAATTTAGATTCTTCAAAGTAGCCACCGTTATCCTTGATGACAGCTTTAAATAAAGCAAAACCCTGGAATGAGTAGGTGTCCAAACTTTTGACTGGTACTGTATATACAATTATTAGCATATGTACAAAAGTGTTGTTTTTGAAAATCTCCTAGGTTCTTTTGCAATACCTGCCAAGAAAAAAATTGTTATTAAAATATTAAATCACAAGACAAGTTGTATGTTTCAGAACAATCTAACATTCTGACAATTTAACCCTATCCTCACCAATTTGATTTAAGCAGGGTACCTATCCTCACCAATTTGATTTAAGCAGGGTACCTATCCTCACCAATTTGATTTAACCATCCAACAATATTCATAAAGTGTCAACTGTATTATTGTCTTCCGAAAAAATGTATGCAGATTAATAACGATTTTCCGTACAAAGTAACAATTTACAATCTATAGGGTTACATACTAGGTAGCAGTCTATAGGGTCACATACTAGGTAGCAGTCTATAGGGTTACATACTAGGGAGCAGTCTATATGGTTACATACTAGGTAGCAGTCTATAGGGTTACATACTAGGGAGCAGTCTATAGGGTTACATACTAGGTAGCAGTCTATAGGGTTACATACTAGGGAGCAGTCTATAGGGTTACATACTAGGTAGCAGTCTATATGGTTACATACTAGGTAGCAGTCTATATGGTTACATACTAGGGAGCAGTCTATAGGGTTACATACTAGGTAGCATCTATAGGGTCACATACTAGGTAGCAGTCTATAGGGAGAAGTCTATAGGGTTACATACTAGGGAGCAGTCTATAGGGTCACATACTAGGGAGCAGTCTATAGGGTTACATACTAGGGAGCAGTCTATAGGGTTACAGACTAGGGAGCAGTCTATAGGGTCACATACTAGGTAGCAGTCTATAGGGTCACATACTAGGTAGCAGTCTATATGGTTACATACTAGGGAGCAGTCTATAGGGTTACATACTAGGTAGCATCTATAGGGTCACATACTAGGTAGCAGTCTATAGGGAGAAGTCTATAGGGTTACATACTAGGTAGCAGTCTATAGGGTCACATACTAGGTAGCAGTCTATAGGGTCACATAATAGGTAGCAGTCTATAGGTTTACAGACTAGGGAGCAGTCTATAGGGTCACATAATAGGTAGCAGTCTATAGGTTTACAGACTAGGGAGCAGTCTATAGGGTCACATACTAGGTAGCAGTCTATAGGGTCACATACTAGGTAGCAGTCTATAGGGTCACATACTAGGTAGCAGTCTATAGGGTCACATACTAGGTAGCAGTCTATAGGGTCACATACTAGGGAGCAGTCTATAGGGTCACATACTAGGGACCAGTCTATAGGGTTACATACTAGGGAGCAGTCTATAGGGTCACATACTAGGGAGCAGTCTATAGGGTCACATACTAGGGAGCAGTCTATAGGGTTACATACTAGGTAGCAGTCTATAGGGTCACATACTAGGTAGCATCTATAGGGTCACATACTAGGGAGCAGTCTATAGGGCCACATACTAGGTAGCAGTCTATAGGGTCACATACTAGGTAGCAGTCTATAGGGTCACATACTAGGGAGCAGTCTATAGGGTCACATACTAGGTAGCAGTCTATAGGGTCACATACTAGGTAGCAGTCTATACAGAGGAGTCTATAGGGTTACATAGGAAGTTCAATTCTTTATGTGATAGTATTTTTTTTATTTATTTTTTCATTACAGAGAAAATTTGGTCCAGAGACATCATTCAGAATTGCATTCTGATGCAGTAGGAGTTGGTTTTGGTTGTGTTTTCACATATGCTTTCATCCTATTTGCATATTGTATTATAGGCTAAAATGTTGTGCATTCTGATGTAATTTATCCAAATACATTAATTTTTACTTGACCTCATTAGTACTTATCTGAAGAGATTGGTCACTTCCTGACCGCTCTGGGGATCTAAAGACTGGTATCTGTGCTCACTCAGAAGCAGCTTTCTGTCGTGACTCTGGCAGAATGGAAACACTAAAGTGTGAAAACCACTCAATGGGCACTACAGAACCTGACTCCTGTGTCCTGTCTGAGACATCCCCCCCAGACTTGCAGATAAGTGCTACCACTAAAGACAGTGATGTGGGTTGGGGGTGCTCTTGACCCTCACACCTCACCCCCCCCCACCCCCCTTCTCCTTTTATTGGGTCATATTGGGAAAATATGGAGAGTGGTACTCAGTAAAGTACTATATTGGATTTGCCTAACTTAACACTTTGTATTCAAGACAAAAAGTTAATTGCTTTGCCAGATTTTTTGCAGTATTACTTTAGCGCCTTGATACAAACAGGATGCATGTTTTGAAATATTTTTACTATGTACAGGCTTCCTTCTTTTAACTATCAATTACGTTAGTAGTGTGGAGTAACTACAATGTTGTTGATCCATCCTCCGTTTTTTTCCTATCACAGCCATTAAACTCAGTTTTAAAGTCACCATTGGCCTCATGGTGAAATCCCTGAGCGGTTTCCTTCCTCTCCGGCAACGAAAACCTCCCTGTTCTTTGTGGTTGAATCTGTTTGAAATCCAATGCTCGACTGAGGGACCTTACAAATAATTGTATGTGTTGGGTACAGAGATGAGGTACTTATTAAAAAATGATGTTAAAACACTATTATTGCACATAGAGTGAGTCCATGCAACTTATTAATGTGATTTATTATGTGACTTGTTAACATTTTACTTCTGAACTTATCTAGGCTTACCATAACAAAGGGGTTGAATACTTATTTATTTTTAATTAATATGTAAAAATATTTGACATTTAGGGGTATTGTGTATAGGCCAGTGACAAAATAATCTCAATTGAGTGTTAATTCAGGCGAGTAACACAACAGCATGTGGTAAAAGTCATGGGGTTGAAATACTTCCTTGAGGAATAGACAATAGACAATAACTTATCCCAATAAACAAAAGGCCTTATTAAGCACTTAAAGCACACTCTCATTATAGTGTAGCACATTATAGCACACTCTCATAACTATTCTCATCTTTTCAAAACTCAGTACTGCATTTAAAGGGAAAGTTCAGCCAAATTACAAAATGACACATTGTTTTCTAAAACCTGTAAGCAGTCAGTGGGACATGGTATGACAACAATCCATGCTTTGGTTTAGTTTCCCTAGCACTGTTTCCAAATGATCTAGTATTTGTGGAGCAAATCCCATTCAAGGAAATCGTTGTGTCATTTTGTAATTGGGGTGAACTATGCCTTTAAAACCTATAGATTGGTTCACATTTAAAAACTAACCTGTCTGACGACGTCGCCTTCACTTTTTCGCGTTGCTCTCTGGAGCTCTCTCTGGCATGACGATCAATGCTTCTCCCTTTCAGTCCAATACCAGTTTGCAGCTGCATCTAAGATTAAAGCTTGTAGCTTTTGGCTACATTGGCTGTAGTAATTTAGCTAATTTAGCTGGCTAGTTATCTCCTCTTCCCTGATACATGTGTAAATATTGGACTATAAATTTTGCCTTCGTGTATTATACTTATGCTCAAATGTTTATTCTATTCTACTGAGACATTTATGTTGTATAATGTCGTTGCATTGTCCAGAAGGAACCTGCAAGTAAGCATTTGGTTGGACAGTGTATACCACGTATATCCTGTACATACGACTAATACAACTTGAAACTTGAATGTGAGCGAGTAAGAATGATGAGCACTGTTTGAAGTGTTTCCTGTTTGAGATACCAGAGATTCACCCATGGGAGGAACTCCACACATTTTTGATAGGTTCAGAGATGTCAAGGACAAACACAATGAAAACACCTGCTTCATCGTCTTCTATGGGTTCCAATTTGTGCTTAACGCGACACCGAACCCAAACCGGCTGCGCGCGTGCGCCACCGTGCGCTATCGTGCATAAATGTATTTTGCCCCCCCCCCCCCACCAAACGCGATCACGACACGCAGGTTAAAATATCAAAACAAACTCTGAACCAATGACATTAATTTGGGGACAGGTCGAAAAGCATTAAACATGTATGGCAATTTAGCTAGCTAGCTTGCACTTGCTAGCTAACGTTAATTTGTCCTATTTAGCTAGCTTGCTGTTGCTAGCTAATTTGTCCTGGGATATAAACATTGAGTTGTTATTTTACCTGAAATGCACAAGGACCTCTACTCTGACAATTAATCCACACATAAAACGGCCAACCGAATCGTTTCTAGTCATCTCTCCTCCTTCCAGGCTTTTTCATCTTTGAACTTATATGGTGATCACATCTAAACTTTCATTGTATTACCACGACAACCGGCAACAAAGTTCGTCTTTCAGTCACCCACGTGGGTATAACCAATGAGGAGATGGCTGGACGTGGGTACCTGCTTCTATAAACCAATGAGGAGATGACTTTCAGCGCGATCTGCGTCAGAAATAGGAACAACTTCTATTTTAGCCCTTGGCGTCGCAGACGCTCATTGGTGCGCGCAAGCAGTGTGGGTGCAATAATTGAATAACATGGATTTCTAAATTTATTTTGCGACGCTCGCGCACGCGACGAGTCCGGTCTGGTCAGTGTGTGAGGGGGCCGAGCATGTCAGAGTTTCTGTTTTTATTTGATGCCACACAACAGCATCTTATTGATGATAGCCTATTGATTGCACAGTATATGTGTGGTTTTCTGTAGGCTATGTTGGATAATCAAGCCTGTAACATAGTGTGCGATTGATTGACAGAGAAATGTCTGACATGCCTAGAGTTACTGCACATTGTGACGGCCCTGAATGTTTATTTTTATTTTTTTACTTTAACCCCTTTTTAGTGGTATCCAATTGGTAGTTACAGTCTTGTCTCATTGCTGCAAATCCCGTACGGTCGAGAGCCATGCGTCCTCTGAAACACAACCCAACCAAGCTGCACTGCTTCTTGACACAATGTCCACTTAACCCGGAAGCCAGCCGCACTAATGTGTCAGAGGAAACACTGTGCACCTGGCGACCGTGCCAGCGTGCACTGCGCCCGACGCACCACAGGAGTCGCTAGTGCGCGATGGGACAAGGACATCCCTGGCGGCCAAACCCTCCCCTAAACTGGACGACGCTGGGCCAAGTGTGCGCCGCCCCATGGGTCTCCCGGTCGCGGCCGGCTGCGACCTCGAACACAGAATCTGCGGACTCGAACTGAGAATCTCTAGTGGCACAGTTAGCACTGTGATGCAGTGCCTTAGATCACAGCACCACTCGGGAGGCCTTGTGACGGCCCTGAATTTGTCTGAACCGTCTCAGTTCTTCTCCTGCCGATGGGGCGCTTCCCCTTTTAATTCCCTATTAAAAAGCCGGCATCAGCAGAGCCAAAGTGGGTTGCGGGATTAGACAGATGGGTAATAAGATAAGATTTAATTGGGTCCCAGCCCATGTGGGGGTGGAGGGGAACGAGGCAGTTGATGTACTGGCTAAACAACCACTTAGAAGTAGGGATGGTGATTTTTATGTTCCCCAGTTTCTGTGTTGTTGTGGGTTTGTATGTGTGTCTATTTCAGGAAATGGCTTCCTTGATTCCTAAAGCAGCTGATTGGTTGGCCCCGTCGTTGATTGGAGCTCCCCCTCCCTCTCGTCAGGAGATACAGCAGTTTCTTCAATTACCAACTCCTTCTCCAGTTTGATAAAAGCCAGTTGTCCTTTGTCACAGAAGGGAGCTTCTTTTTATGTCCTGTGTCGTTTTTTTGTTTTTTTTTCACCTTTATTTAACCAGGTAGGCCAGTTGAGAACAAGTTCTCATTTACAACTGTGACCTGGCCAAGATAAAGCAAAGCAGTGCAACAAAAACAACACCACAGAGTTACACATGGGATAAACAAACGTACAGTCAATAACACAGTAGAAAAATCTGTATACAGTGTGTGCAAATGAAGTAAGGAGGTAAGGCAATAAATAGGCCATAGTAGCGAAGTAATTACAAATTAGCAATTAACACTCGAGTGATAGATGTGCAGATGAGGTTGTGCAAGTAGAAATACTGGTGTGCAAAAGAGCAGAAAAACAAAAACAAATATTGGGATGAGGTAGGTAGTTGGTTGGATGGGCTATTTACAGATGGGCTGTGTACAGCTGCAGTGATCGGTAAGCTGCTAAGACAGCTGATGCTTAAAGTTAGTGAGGGAGATATAAGTCTCCAACTTCAGTGATTTTTGCAATTCGTTCCAGTCATTGGCAACAGAGAACTGGAAGGAAAGGCGGCCAAAGGAGATGTTGGCTTTGGGGATGACCGGTGAAATATACCTGCTGGAGCGCGTACTACGGATGGGTGTTGCTATGGTGACCAGTGAGCTGAGATAAGGGGAAGCTTTACCTACCAAAGACTTATAGATGATCTAGAGCCAGGGGGTTTGGCGACGAATATGTACCGAGGACCAGCCAACGAGAGCATACAGGTCGCAGTGGTGGGTAGTATATGGGGCTTTGGTGACAAAACGGATGGCACTGTGATAGACTGCATCCAATTTGCTGAGTAGAGTGTTGGACGCTATTTTGTAAATTACATCGCCGAAGTCAAGGATCGGTAGGATAGTCAGTTTTACGAGGGTATGTTTGGCAGCATGAGTGAAGGAGGCTTTGTTGCGAAATAGGAAGCCGATTCTAGATTTAATTTTGGATTGGAGATGCTTAATATGAGTCTGGAAGGAGAGTTTACAGTCTAGCCAGACACCTAGGTATTTATAGTTGTCCACATATTCTAAGTCAGAACCGTCCAGAGTAGTGATGCTAATCGGCGGGCGGGTGCGGGCAGCGATCAGTTGAAGAGCATGCATTTTGCTTTACTAGCATTTAAGAGCAGTTGGAGGCCACGGAAGGAGTGTTGTATGGCATTGAAGCTCGTTTGGAGGTTTGTTAACAGAGTGTCCAAAGAAGGGCCAGATGTATACAGAATGGTTGTCATCAGCATAGAGCTCGATCAAAGAATCATCCGCAGCACAAGCGACATCATTGATATATACAGAGAAAAGAGTCGGCCCGAGAATTGAACCCTGTGGTACTCCCATAGAGACTGCCAGAGGTCCGGACAACAGGTTCTCCGACTTGACACTCTGAACTCTATCTGAGAAGTATTGCTACAGTGTGGGCAGTATCAGAGGGAAAGAGAGAGGCTGAGATCTAGTATTGTTGTGGCGGTCAGTGAAAGTTGTTTTGATATTATTTTGTAGCCGCTCCTTCGGAGGTATGTGTATGACAATATGACTTAGTGTTTGTGGTTATTGAAATTTCACACTTAGAGTATTGGTAAATTATTCTGTGTTTCATTTGTTCCCTGGGGGGAAGGGGAACGCATCTTGAGAGTGTTTAGGCAAGAGGCCTGTGGGCATACATGACCCAAAGTATTTAATCTGTCTATGCACACTAGGTAAGACCTGGGCGGACCACCCCCTGTATTTTGGTTAGCGCACCAGGTGGTGCTAAAGGTTAGGTAAGTAGTGGGTAGGCAGGTAAGGTAGGAGAGGGGATTCCTTAACTTTTAATTTCTTTGCTTTGGTCCCGTCCAGCTCCTTTTCCACACATTACCGTGTTTAGGAATAATACATTCCCTGTAAATGGTATTTGTCTCTGCCTCTGTCGTCCTTCCCCCGCACCTACGATCACATACTTTATTCACTCCATGGGGAGTTGAGATGTAGTGGGGTGTTGCATTCCCTCCTCCAAGAGGCGTAACAGTGATTTGGTCGTTTCAATGGGCAGAGGCTAAAAACCTGATATGGACAGTGATGGTGCAGAGATGACAGTAGCAGGCTAAAAACCTAATATGGACAGTGGTGGTGCAGAGATGACAGTAGCAGGTTAATAAAAGCCTGATATGGACAGTGATGGTGTAGAGATGGCAGGAGCAATGGAATAGAGATACTAAGGGCAGGCATTTATTTCAAGTACAGAGGAAAGTCAGGGAGTGGAGGACAGCAGGAAGGGATAGGAGAGAGGAGGCTATATTTACAAGATTAAGGGTGGGACACAGCCAGTAGATAAAGGGTGGGACACAGCCAGTAGATTAAGGGTGGGACATAGCCAGTAGATGAAGGGTGGGACATAGCCAGTAGATTAAGGGTGGGACACAGCCAGTAGATTAAGGGTGGGACACAGCCAGTAGATGAAGGGTGGGACACAGCCAGTAGATTAAGGGTGGGACATAGCCAGTAGATTAAGGGTGGGACACAGCCAGTAGATTAAGGGTGGGACACAGCCAGTAGATTAAGGGTGGGACACAGCCAGTAGATGAAGGGTGGGACACAGCCAGTAGATGAAGGGTGGGACACAGCCAGTAGATGAAGGGTGGGACACAGCCAGTAGATTAAGGGTGGGACATAGCCAGTAGATTAAGGGTGGGACACAGCCAGTAGATGAAGGGTGGGACACAGCCAGTAGATGAAGGGTGGGACACAGCCAGTAGATGAAGGGTGGGACACAGCCAGTAGATGAAGGGTGGGACACAGCCAGTAGATGAAGGGTGGGACACAGCCAGTAGATGAAGGGTGGGACACAGCCAGTAGATTAAGGGTGGGACACAGCCAGTAGATTAAGACCTTAAATGTGATAGGAAAGCATCCAACAGGAAGTGTGATTATTGCCAGGAAACAGAGACCGTGGAACATGTATTGACACAGTGAGGGCAGTATCAGAGGGAAAGAGAGGCTGAGATCTAGTATGAGGGAGAAGGGGATACAGGAAATTATTTTAAAGGTATATTGAGTAGAACGTCATTAGATATAGTCTGAAATATTTTATATTTTTTGAGAGCAACGGGGCTGGCAGGTAGGATTTAGTTCCTCCCTGTCTCTGGCCCACACTCCAGTACAGTAGGTGGAGGTAATGCACCATAACGTTGGATGCCAACCGCCGATAAACCCCACCGAAGAAGAAGAAGCCAAAGTGGGTTGTGATGGTGGTTCGAATGAGGACGTTTTCAGCCCTCAGTTCCAAAGCTGCTTTACGTTTGTTTTGTTGTATTTACAAGTGTGCTTTGTAGCCTTGTCTCAAGTTCAACCAGGATCCACGCATTTCCTCCTTAGGACTATACATCTCAAATAGTCTCCGCTGTTTCTTCGTGGTCTTTCTCCTCTGGGGATCTGTTGGGACTACACATCTCAGTTGGTCTACGTTGATTCTTCATGGCCTTTCTCCGCTGGAGATCTGTTGGTGGATTGGATTGTCTGACTACAACTTTTTTGCAAACGATATTTCATTTGTTTTAGAGTGGTTTATACTGTGTTGATTTATGTGGTCAGTTGTAGTTGAAGACTACTAAGATTCTCCAGGGGAGAAAGGACATGCAGAAACTTGTACCGAAGCCACTCCTGCTGTGAGCTTAGGGTCATTGTCCTGTTGGAAGGTGAACCTTCGCCTCAGTCTGAGGTCCTGAACGCTCTAAAGCAGGTTTCATCAAGGATCTCTGTACTTTGTTACGCTCAACTTTCCTGACTAGTCTCCTAGTCCCTGCTGCTGAATAACATCCCCACATCATGATGCTGCCACCACCATGCTTCACTGTAGGGATGGTGAATAACATCCCCACATCATGATGCTGCCACCACCATGCTTCACTATAGGGATGGTGCCAGGTTTCCTCCAGACGTGATGCTGCCACCACCATGCTTCACTGTAGGGATGGTGAATAACATCCCCACATCATGATGCTGCCACCACCATGCTTCACTATAGGGATGGTGAATAACATCCCCACATCATGATGCTGCCACCACCATGCTTCACTGTAGGGATGGTGCCAGGTTTCCTCCAGACGTGATGCTGCCACCACCATGCTTCACTGTAGGGATGGTGAATAACATCCCCACATCATGATGCTGCCACCACCATGCTTCACTATAGGGATGGTGAATAACATCCCCACATCATGATGCTGCCACCACCATGCTTCACTGTAGGGATGGTGCCAGGTTTCCTCCAGACATGATGCTGCCACCACCATGCTTCACTGTAGGGATGGTGCCAGGTTTCCTCCAGACATGATGCTGCCACCACCATGCTTCACCGTAGGGATGGTGCCAGGTTTCCTCCAGACATGATGCTGCCACCACCATGCTTCACTGTAGGGATGGTGCCAGGTTTCCTCCAGACATGATGCTGCCACCACCATGCTTCACTATAGGGATGGTGCCAGGTATCATCCAGACGTGACGCTTGGCATTCAGGCCAAAGAGTTCAATCTTGGTTTCATCAGACCAGAGATAAGCTCATGGTCTGAGAGTCTTTATGGTGCCTTTTGGTAAACTCCAAGTTGGTTGCCATGTGCCTTTTACTGAGGAGTGGCTTCCATTTGGCCACTCTACCATAAAGGCCTGATTAGTGGAGTGCTGCAGAGATGGTTGTCCTTCTGGAAGTTTCGCCCATATCCACAGAGGACCTCTAGAGCTCTGTCAGAGTGACCATTGGGTTCTTGGTCATCTCTCTGACCAAGGCCCGTCTCCCCCGATTGGTCAGTTTGGCCGGGCGGACAGCTCTAGGAAGAGTGGTTCAAAACTTCTTTCATGTAAGAATGATGGAGGACACTGTGTTTGGTACCGTTCCTCAGATCTGTGCCTCAACACAATCCTGTCTCTGAGCTCTATGGAAAATTCATTCAACCTCATGGCTTGGCTTTTGCTCTGACATGCACTGTCAACTGTGAGACCTTCTATAGACAGGTGTGTGCCTTTCCAAATCATGTCCAATCAATTTGATTTACCACAGGTGGACTCCAATCAAGTTGTAGAAACATCTCAAGGATGATCAATGGAAACAGGATGCACCTGAGCTAAATTTCGAGTCTCACAGCAAAGGGTCTGAATACTTATGTAAATTAGGTATTTCTTTTTTCACTTTGTCATTATGGGGTATTATGTGTAGATTGATTAGGATTTGTTGTATTTAATCCCTTTTAGAATAAGGCTGTAACACAACAAAATGTGGGGGAAAAAGTAAAGGGGTCTGAATACTTTCCAAATGCACTAAATATATTTGCTACCGGATACAACTCTGGGCCACAGGTTGACAGCTCTGTATCAAATACGGTGTTTAAACCCGGTATCTCCCTGAGGGTTCTGTCCTTGGATGAAAAAGGAGCTCAGTTCAAAGCTAACAGGGTTCCTTGACGCTCTTTTCTGACCATAACATTCTCTCTCTCTCAACCAACATTTGCCATTGTACGTCACAGGTGTTGATGGTATTGATATTGAACGCTAGTCGCTCACCAGCGTGTTTATCATCAAGGGGATCTAAATGGTGGAGGAAGTCATTATTGTTAACAGCCTGTATTAGAGGTAGTGTGGAGTGCTTGTCTTTCCCACCGAGCATTCGGTCAGCTGGTTGAGGAGTGGAGAGGAAAGAACATTAGTTGAGATCACCTACCACACTCCTAACGTCTTCCCAAATGGCACCCTATTCCCTACATAGTGCACTACTTTTGACCAGGGCTCATAGGGAGGACTCTGGTCTGAAGTAGTGCACTATGTAGGGAATAGGTTGTCATTTGGGACGCAGGCTTGCTGTCCTGCGGCTCAGAGTAGAGTGGCGTCTGATGAAGTGGTCTCAGTGTTGTTAGTGTCTATTACACCCTAATACCTAGTCGTCTACACAACAGCTCCCCGGACATAATTAAGAATCCATTCTGGTGTGCTGATGGAGTCACTTACTGTCTGTAGCTAGGATGGATGGATGGATGGATGGATGGATGGATGGATGGATGGATGGATGGATGGATGGATGGATGGATGGATGGATGGATGCAAGATGGATGGATGGATGGAAGGAAGGAAGATGGATAGTTGCAAGATGGATGGATGCAAGATGGATGGTTGATGGATGTATGGAGGATGGATGGATGGATGCAAGATGGATGCAAGATGGATGGATGATGGATGGATGGATGGATCCAAGATGGATGGATGATGGATGGATGGAAGGATGCAAGATGGATGGAGGATGGATGGATGGATGATGGATGGATGTATGGATGCAAGATGGAGGATGGGTGGATGACGGATGGACGATGGATAGATGATGGATGGATGGATGGATGGATGGATGGATGGATGGATGCAAGATGGATGGATGATGGATGGATGGATGGATCCAAGATGGATGGATGGATGCAAGATGGATGGATGGATGGATGGAGGATGGATGATGGATGGATGGAGGATGGATGGAGGATGGATGGATGGAGGATGGATGATGGATGGATGGAGGATGGATGGATGGATGGAGGATGGATGATGGATGGATGGAAGGATGCAAGATGGATGGAGGATGGATGGATGGATGATGGATGGATGGATGCAAGATGGAGGATGGGTGTACGACGGATGGACGATGGATAGATGATGGATGGATGCAATATGCAGAATGGATGATGATGGATGGATGACGGACTATGGATGGATGGATGGAGGATGGATGGAAGACAAGTACACTTTCTCATACTTTGACATTGATTACTCATTTGGATACATTTGAAATATGATCATAGTTGCTGTGGCCAGAGTCACACACATAGAGAGTTGGTCCAATGCGGTTTCTGTCTGAGCGTTCCGAGAGCATCACTTTCTCCTCCGTAGCTGTTGCTAAGTGATAATGGACGCTTCCGCGTTGTGCTGTTTAAAAACCTATGAAGATGTCCTGTAAAAGCGGATATTCAATTCGTTGACACCACAACACAGAAGGGGATGCACATTATCCTGAATGCTAATCCATAAATAGGTCTGTAAAATTCGCTGCTCTGTTTTGCTTGTTTTACAGTAGGTCATTTCATAGGGAATTGTCGTAGACGCTAACACGGTGTTCGTTCTAAAAGTCGGCCAAACTCTCTAAATATGGCTCTGACGGTAGCTAACCTAGTCCCAGATCTGTTTGAGCTGTCTTGCCAACTATGGTCATCGTCACGAATTGTCAAGACAGCACAAACAGATCGGACGCCGTGCTATAATATGGTGCTGAAGCTGGTGAACACAAGGCCTAGGTACCTCTGTGATACTGTATGTCAACTTCCTCTGGCACATTGTAGTGTTTCCTATGTGTTTCACTGGCATGACAAAACACAGATTTCAAAATCTTTACATTTTCAGATGTCACATCGGCTTTGGTCAAAAGTATTGCACACTTCATAAGGAATAGGGTGTCATGTGAGAGGGAATATAATGTGTCTTTGAGAGGGAATAGAATGTGTCTTTGAGAGGGAATAGAATGTGTCTTTGAGAGGGAATAGAATGTGTCTTTGAGAGGGAATAGAATGTGTCTTTGAGAGGGAATAGAATGTGTCTTTGAGAGGGAATAGAATGTGTCTTTGAGAGGGAATAGAATGTGTCTTTGAGAGGGAATAGAATGTGTCTTTGAGAGGGAATAGACTGTCTTTGAGAGGGAATAGAATGTGTCTTTAAGAGGGAATAGAATGTGTCTTTAAGAGGGAATAGAATGTGTCTTTGAGAGGGAATAGAATGTGTCTTTGAGAGGGAATAGAATGTGTCTTTGAGAGGGAATAGAATGAGTCTTTAAGAGGGAATAAAATGTGATGTGTCATTTTGATCTTCTCTTCCTGATTGTCTTTCCATGGTTGAGCTTTATTAAGTGGCAGATCTATCCAGACCAGACCGTAGATAATCACTTTGTCTCACTCATTGTCATGTATTTAAACTAAAAATGTCCTTCACTGACGCTTCCGTCTGCATCCCAAATGGCACCCTATTCCCTATGTAGTGCACTACTTTTGTCTAGGGCCCAACTCTGGTCTAAAGGTAGTGCACTACATAGGGAATAGGGTGCCATTTAGGATGCAGACTTCATCTGACCACAGACAGCATCCTAATGACCAGATAAAGATCTATGACACAAACTCCATTCTCAGAAGACCAAATCCAGAAAGCCACTTAATCCACTTTTTGAAGTAAACACACTCGATCGGTTCTTCACATTTGTCAATTACTTTTTCCTCCAGTACTTTTAATTGTCAGCATTGAAGTACTGCTCTATTCTCCAGCTGTAATCAATCGAAGTGGCCAGACAGACTGCAAGGCGCTACAGAGGGTGACAAGTACATCACAGTACATCACTTGGGGCCGAGCTCCCTGCCATCCAGGACCTCTATACCAGGCGGTGTCAGAGGAAAGCCATGAAAATTGTCAAAGACTCCAGCCACCCTAGTCATAGACTGTTCTCTCTGCTACCACACGGCAAGCGGTACCGGAGCACCAAGTCTAGGTCCAAGAGGCTTCTAAACAGCTTCTGCCCCAAGCCGTAAGACTCCTGAACATCTAATCAAATGGCTAGAATGTGTCTTTAAGAGGGAATAGAATGTGTCTTTAAGAGGGAATAGAATGTGTCTTTAAGAGGGAATAGAATGTGTCTTTAAGAGGGAATAGAATGTGTCTTTAAGAGGGAATAGAATGTGTCTTTAAGAGGGAACAGAATGTGTCTTTAAGAGGGAATAGAATGTGTCTTTAAGAGGGAACAGAATGTGTCTTTAAGAGGGAATAGAATGTGTCTTTAAGAGGGAACAGAATGTGTCTTTAAGAGGGAACAGAATGTGTCTCTGAGAGGGAATAGAATGTGTCTTTAAGAGGGAACAGAATGTGTCTTTAAGAGGGAATAGAATGTGTCTCTGAGAGGGAATAGAATGTGTCTTTAAGAGGGAACAGAATGTGTCTCTGAGAGGGAATAGAATGTGTCTTTGAGAGGGAATAGACCTACACCTGTTGTACCTCATACCCCTGCACATCGACTCAGTACTGGTACCCCCCCCCCCACCCCCCGCGCAATTTTACAACGCTGCTACTCTCTGCTGTTATCATCACTTTAACTCTACCTACATGTACATACTACCTCAACTAACCAGTGCCCCTGCACATTGACTCTGTACCGGTACCCCCCTGTATATAGTCTCGCTATTGTTATTTCACTGCTGCTCTTTAATTACTTGTTACTTTTATTTATTTTTCTTGTCCGTATTTTTTAAAACTGCATTGTTGGTTAAGGGATCTTAAGTAAGCATTTCACTGTAAGGTCTACTACACCTGTTGTATTCGGTGCATGTGACTAATAAAATTAGATTTGAAGTATGACAATTGACTACTTTTTCCACCACTGGTATATAGTCGTGTTATTACCTCATACCCCTGCACATCGACTCAGTACTGGTACTCCCTGTATATAGTCATGTTATTACCTCATACCCCTGCACATCGACTTAGTACTGGTACTCCCTGTATATAGCCATGTTATTACCTCATACCCCTGCACATTGACTCAGTACTGGTACTCCCTGTATATAGTCATGTTATTACCTCGTACCCCTGTATCTAGTCATGTTGTTACCTCATACCCCTGCACATCGACTCAGTACTGGTACTCCCTGTATATAGTCATGTTATTACCTCATACCCCTGCACATTGACTCAGTACTGGTACTCCCTGTATATAGTAATGTTATTACCTCATACCCCAGCACATCGACTCAGTACTGGTACTCCCTGTATATAGTCATGGTATTACCTCGTACCCCTATATCTAGTCATGTTATTACCTCATACCCCTGCACATTGACTCAGTACTGGTACTCCCTGTATATAGTCATGTTATTACCTCATACCCCTGCACATCGACTCAGTACTGGTACTCCCTGTATATAGTCGTGTTATTACCTCATACCCCTGCACATTGACTCAGTACTGGTACTCCCTGTATATAGTCATGTTATTACCTCATACCCCTGTATCTAGTCATGTTATTACCTCATACCCCTGCACATCTTGACTCCTCTGACGTAAAAAACGACAGATTGGTATCCTTTCTTTATCATCTTTCTAAAACACTTAAGCGTCTCTGACCAACTCTCTTACTATCTCTCTCAGAACCATCTTCTTTCACCAAGATGGGTCACTCAACCGTGCCCTTCTCTGTGTCACGGAAGCTCTCTGCACTGCCAGTCACTGGGCTCCGTCCTATCCTCACATAGTCTCTCCTATTGTTGCTATGTGGATGACACTCAACTACTTTTCTCCTTCCCCCCTTCTGACACTCAGGTGGCGACAAGCCTCTCTGATATCTCAGCTTGGATGTCGGTTCACCACCTCAAGCTCAACCTCGACAAGACAGAGCTGCTCTTCCTCTCGGGGAAGGCCTGCCCGCTCCAAGATCTCGCCATCACGGTTGACAACTCCACCGTACCCCCCCCCCCCCCACCACCCCCCCAGAGTGCAAAGAACCTTGGCGTGACCCTGGACAACACGCTATAGTTCTCTGCAAATATCAAAGCAGTGACTCGCTCCTGCTGATTTATGCTATACAACATCCGTAGAGTACGACCCTACCTCACACACGACGCGTGCAATAGTCTGGACTATTGCAAATCGCTGTTGGCTGGGCTCCCAACTTCTGTCATCAAACCCATGCAACTTATCCAGAATGTTGCAGCCTGCCTGGTGTTAAACCTTTCCAAGTTCTCCCACCCCAGTCCTCCTCACACTCCTGGCTTCCCAAGTTCTCCCACCCCGCTCTTCCTCACACTCCTGGCTTCCCAAGTTCTCCCACCCCGCTCTTCCTCACACTCCTGGCTTCCCAAGTTCTCCCACCCCGGTCCTCCTCACACTCCTGGCTTCCCAAGTTCTCCCTCCCTGCTCTTCCTCTCACTCCACTGGCTTCCCAAGTTCTCCCACCCTGCTCTTCCTTGCACTCCACTGGCTTCCAGCCGAAGCTTGCATCCACTACAAGACCATGGTGCTTCCCTATGGAGCTGCAAGAGGAACTGCCCCTCCCTACCTTCAGGCAATGCTCACACCCTACACCCCAACCGGAGCACTCCGTTCTGCTACTCTTGGCACACATACCACTACGGGAGGGCAGCTCCCACTCAGCCCAGTCCAAGCTCTACTCTGTCATGGCACCCCGAATGGTGGAACCAGCTTCCCCCTGAAGCTAGGACAGCAGAGTCCCCTGCCCATCTTCTGAAAACATCTGAAACACTACCTCTTCAAAGAGTATCTTAAATACCCCACCCCCCACCCCATTCACACTTTACTTTTTTCCCCTTACTAAATCTGACTTTGCTGATAGCTGCTTTCTTTAGGAAGCGTACCACCCACTGTAAGTCGCTCTGGATAAGAGGTGCTTCTAAATGATTAAAATAGAAATGGTTATGGGGACATCACAGCCACAGTTCACAGCAGTGGACAGGAGGAGGAGGGGGAAGAGGCTATGTTTGGAGAGAGGAGCAAAGGGCAGAGGACATCACAGCCACATGGGAGGGAAAGTAAAATAGAGAGTAGAGCAAGGGGAGGGGAAAAGATGAGGAGATGAAAGAAGAGGGGGCAAGACTTAGAGGAGTAACAGCCCCAGTAACCCAGCTGTGAGGGGGAGAGAGAGTGAAAGAGGGGGAGAGAGAGAGACAGGGGGGGAGAGAGAGAGACAGGGGGGAGGGCGAGAGATGGGGAGGGGGGAGAGCGAGAGATGGGGAAGAGAGAGAGACGGAGGGGAAGAGAGAGACGGAGGGGAAGAGAGAGACAGAGAGGAAGAGAGAGAGAGACAGAGGGGAAGAGAGAGACAGCGGGGGAGAAAGAGATATACAACAAGTATTTGAAAACAAACCCAATAAAGTGTGAGTGTAATGTTTACTGTTCATTTTTATTGTTTATTTCACTTTTGTTTATTATCTACTTCACTTGCTTTGGCAATGTTAACATATCTTTCCCATGCCAATAAAGCCCCTAGATTGAATTGAATTGAATTGAAATTGAAAATTGAATTGAGAGAGAGAGAGAGAGAGAGAGAGAGAGAGAGAGAGAGAGAGAGAGAGAGAGAGAGAGAGAGAGAGAGAGAGAGAGAGATCCTCTCGCCCCAGTTGACCCTGAGAGTATCACAGGCTTAAACTTGACCCCCAAAAAACATCTGGGTCAGATGGTTTAGACCCTTTCTTCTTTAAGGTTGCTGCCCCGATCATCGCCAAGCCTATCTCTGACCTTTTAAACTTCTCTCTCCTCTCTGGGGAGGTTCCTATTTCATGGAAGGCAGCCATGGTGCACCCTTTATTTAAAGGAGGAGATCAAGCTGATCATAACTGTTATAGGACAATTTCTATTTTGCTCTGTTTATCAAACGTGTTGGAAAAACTGACTGGCTTTCTTGATGTCTATAGTATTCTCCATGATATGCAATCTGGTTTCCGCTCAGGTTAAGGTTGTGTCACTGCAACCTTAGAGGTCCTAAAAGATGTAACCATTGTCCTTGATTCTAAGATTCTGTGCTGCTATTTTTAATGACTTGGCCAAAGCTTTTGATACGGTAGACCATTCCATTCTTGTGGACCGGCTAAGGAG
>NC_092097.1:57081108-57118454 GCF_045679555.1 Salvelinus alpinus
GGGAGGAGAGAGAGAGAGTGACTTACACACGTCCTTACAGGGGGAGGAGAGAGAGAGCGACTTACACATCTCCCTACAGGGGGAGGAGAGAGAGAGAGTGACTTACACACGTCCCTACAGGGGGAGAGAGAGAGAGTGACTTACACACGTCCCTACAGGGGGAGGAGAGAGAGAGTGACTTACACACGCCCCTAGAGGAGGAGAGAGAGAGAGTGACTTACACACGTCCCTACAGGGGGAGGAGAGAGAGAGTGACTTACACACGCCCCTAGAGGAGGAGAGAGAGAGAGTGACTTACACACGTCCCTACAGGGGGAGGAGAGAGAGAGTGACTTACACATCTCCCTACAGGGGGAGGAGAGAGAGAGAGTGACTTACACACGTCCCTACAGGGGGAGGAGAGAGAGAGCGACTTACACATCTCCCTACAGGGGGAGGAGAGAGAGAGAGTGACTTACACATCTCCCTACAGGGGGAGGAGAGAGAGAGAGTGACTTACACATCTCCCTACAGGGGGAGGAGAGAGAGAGAGTGACTTACACATCTCCCTACAGGGGGAGGAGAGAGAGAGTGACTTAGAGTGATTTAATTCTGTATTCCTGTTTTTTAAGGGGAAACTTAGCCTGGTCCCAGATCTGTTTGTGCTGTCTTGCCAAAATGCAGCTGAATTTTCCGTCTAGCGTGACAAAGACTATAGTAGTTGTTGGCAAGACAGTACAAACAGATCTGGGACCAGGCTAAGGAAACCATGATTGAGGACCTCACATTTTACTCTTTTTTTTTTGCAAACAGAAAAATGAAGGAAGAGAGATGAGAGACTTGAAACATAGAGATGTATAGAGATCGCAACGTTGTAACTGTTCCATTAAGGCGTCTGTGAGCACACAGGGTAGCTCCATTGAGGCCATTTCCTTTTTGGAAGGAGTCACTGTTCTTCTTCTACTACTTCTATGAGTTGGTAAACAACCTGAAAAAGTGGTGCATACTGCCACCTGGAGGGTGTTGTTGGAACAGGTATAAAGACACAGTTGGTTGATTTAGTGACACCTGTAGAGCTGGAAAGTTCCCTCATGAGTATAATTCATTGGCTGATCCCTCCCGATGACCTGGTTGTAAGTATGTGATCCTTCGTTAACCCATAGAAAGTCCCACCCTACTTCAAAATGGTGAAAGTCCTCACTGGTGCTGTCCATGCTAAAATGGGCTTTTGGGTGCTAGAGTCCTCTATTGGAGGACAGAAATGAGAAAAGAAAAAGAGGCCCACACCAAAGAAGGAAGGGATGATACTCACTCTTTGATGAAGGTGTGGAGCTGCTGTTTGATTGACCTCTGGGCCTGGTCAAATAGGATCTGTAGAGAAAGAGACAGAGAGAGACAGACAGGGAGAGAGAGACATACAGGGAGAGAGAGAGATAGACAGGGAGAGAGAGAGAGAGACAGGGGGAGAGAGACACAGGGAGAGATAGAGAGCGAGACAGAGACAGAGACAGAGAGACGGGAAGAGACACAGAAAAAGAGAGAGACACGGAGAGAGACACGGAGAGAGAGAGACAGAGTCGGGGAGAGAGACAGAAAGAGAGAGAGAGAGACACAGTGAATCCCAAACCACCGTCTCGCACCAACCAACTTTCTCGGAAGGCCCTCTGTTTACACGTGTTCTGACGTATCTCAGAGGGTGACTTCCAGAGAGTGGCGAGGGGGATCAATAAATCCATCAACTTCAGGACACACATGACTTCAATGATGCATTAAATTCAAATGAACAAATCCTCCCTGTGGTTTTACAAAATATAAACCTCAGTTAAACAGTTAAACATTTTCATTTGGGAGCTGTTTAATATTTTATGTGTCAAGTCTTGACATCAGGCATAAAGAAATGCCCGTATCATATAATTAGGCATGCCTCGGCCTCTCCGTTCTTTTGTGTGAAATTGCGGAAGAAAAAATTACGCCGTGCCTTATGGGATTCCACTTCGCTATGAAGCCGGAAGCATTGCAGGCTCAGTCGAAGTGTCTACCGGAGGGGATAATTATCCCATACAACCTCAATCATTTTCACTCCCTCAGCCTCGAGAACACTTGTTCAAATGGTGGAGGCGAATAGAGGGCTGAGGGGCGAGCGGGTGATCTGAGATTCTGCCTGTGAGACAGCTAATAGCTGAAATGGAAAAGGCTATCAAATACGTTTCAAAAATATAATGATATTCAGCAGCTGTCTTTGAGACAGCTAGTTAATGATATTCAGGAGCTGTCTTAGAGACAGCTAGTTAATGATATTCAGGAGCTGTCTTAGAGACAGCTAGTTAATGATATTCAGGAGCTGTCTTGGAGACAGCTAGTTAATGATATTTAGGAGCTGTCTTAGAGACAGCTAGTTAATGATATTTAGGAGCTGTCTTAGAGACAGCTAGTTAATGATATTTAGGAGCTGTCTTCAGTCTTAGAGACAGCTAGTTAATGATATTCAGGAGCTGTTTTGGAGACAGCTAGTTAATGATATTCAGGAGCTGTCTTAGAGACAGCTAGTTAATGATATTCAGGAGCTGTCTTAGAGACAGCTAGTTAATGATATTTAGGAGCTGTCTTGGAGACAGCTAGTTAATGATATTCAGCAGCTGTCTTGGAGACAGCTAGTTAATGATATTTAGGAGCTGTCTTCGAGACAGCAAGTTAATGATATTCAGCAGTTGTCTTCGAGACAGCTAGTTAATGATATTCAGGAGCTGTCTTCGAGACAGCTAGTTAATGATATTCAGGAGCTGTCTTAGAGACAGCTAGTTAATGATATTTAGGAGCTGTCTTCGACACAGCTAGTCAATGATATTCAGCAGCTGTCTTGGAGACAGCTAGTTAATGATATTTAGGAGCTGTCTTGGAGACAGCTAGTTAATGATATTCAGCAGCTGTCTTGGAGACAGCTAGTTAATGATATTTAGGAGCTGTCTTCGAGACAGCAAGTTAATGATATTCAGCAGTTGTCTTCGAGACAGCTAGTTAATGATATTCAGGAGCTGTCTTCGAGACAGCTAGTTAATGATATTCAGGAGCTGTCTTAGAGACAGCTAGTTAATGATATTTAGGAGCTGTCTTCGACACAGCTAGTCAATGATATTCAGCAGCTGTCTTGGAGACAGCTAGTTAATGATATTTAGGAGCTGTCTTCGAGACAGCAAGTTAATGATATTCAGCAGTTGTCTTCGAGACAGCTAGTTAATGATATTCAGGAGCTGTCTTCGAGACAGCTAGTTAATGATATTCAGGAGCTGCCTTAGGGACAGCTAGTTAATGATATTCAGGAGCTGTCTTCGAGACAGCTAGTTAATGATATTCAGGAGCTGTCTTCGACACAGCTAGTCAATGATATTCAGCAGCTGTCTTCGAAGACAGCTAGTTAATGATATTCAGGAGCTGTCTTCGAGACAGCTAGTCAATGATATTCAGGAGCTGTCTTAGAGACAGCTAGTTAATGATATTCAAGAGCTGTCTTCGAGACAGCTAGTTAATGATATTCAGGAGCTGTCTTAGAGACAGCTAGTTAATGATATTCAGGAGCTGTCTTAGAGACGGCTAGTTAATGATATTCAGGAGCTGTCTTCGAGGCAGCTAGTTAATGATATTCAGCAGCTGTCTTCGAAGAAAACTAGTTAATGATATTCAGGAGCTGTCTTTGAGACAGCTAGTTAATGATATTCAGGAGCTGTCTTAGGGACAGCTAGTTAATGATATTCAGGAGCTGTCATAGAGACAGCTAGTTAATGATATTCAGGAGCTGTCTTCGAGACAGCTAGTTAATGATATTCAGCAGCTGTCTTCGAGACAGCTAGTTAATGATATTCAGGAGCTGTCTTAGAGACAGCTAGTTAATGATATTCAGGAGCTGTCTTCGAGACAGCTAGTTAATGATATTCAGGAGCTGTCTTCGAAGACAGCTAGTTAATGATATTCAGGAGCTGTCTTCGAGACAGCTAGTTAATGATATTCAGGAGCTGTCTTCGAGACAGCTAGTTAATGATATTCAGGAGCTGTCTTAGGGACAGCTAGTTAATGATATTCAGGAGCTGTCTTAGAGACAGCTAGTTAATGATATTCAGGAGCTGTCTTAGGGACAGCTAGTTAATGATATTCAGGAGCTGTCTTAGAGACAGCTAGTTAATGATTTTCAGGAGCTGTCTTCGAGACAGCTAGTTAATGATATTCAGGAGCTGTCTTAGGGACAGCTAGTTAATGATATTCAGCAGCTGTCTTCGAGACAGCTAGTTAATGTTATTCAGGAGCTGTCTTAGAGACAGCTAGTTAATGATATTCAGGAGCTGTCTTCGACACAGCTAGTCAATGATATTCAGGAGCTGTCTTGGAGACAGCTAGTCAATGATATTCAGCAGCTGTCTTAGAGACGGCTAGTTAATGATATTCAGGAGCTGTCTTCGACACAGCTAGTCAATGATATTCAGCAGCTGTCTTCGAAGACAGCTAGTTAATGATATTCAGGAGCTGTCTTCGAGACAGCTAGTTAATGATATTCAGGAGCTGTCTTAGGGACAGCTAGTTAATGATATTCAGGAGCTGTCTTAGAGACAGCTGGTTAATGATATTCAGGAGCTGTCTTAGAGACAGCTAGTTAATGCTATTCAGGAGCTGTCTTAGAGACAGCTAGTTAATGATATTCAGGAGCTGTCTTAGAGACAGCAAGTTAATGATATTCAGCAGCTGTCTTCGAGACAGCTAGTTAATGATATTCAGGAGCTGTCTTTGAGACAGCTAGTTAATGATATTCAGGAGCTGTCTTTGAGACGGCTAGTTAATGATATTCAGCAGCTGTCTTCGAGACAGCTAGTTAATGATATTCAGGAGCTGTCTTAGAGACAGCTAGTTAATGATATTCAGGAGCTGTCTTAGAGACAGCTAGTTAATGATATTCAGGAGCTGTCTTAGAGACAGCAAGTTAATGATATTCAGGAGCTGTCTTAGAGACAGCTGGTTAATGATATTCAGGAGCTGTCTTAGAGACAGATAGTTAATGATATTCAGGAGCTGTCTTAGAGACAGCTAGTTAATGATATTCAGGAGCTGTCTTAGAGACAGCAAGTTAATGATATTCAGCAGCTGTCTTCGAGACAGCTAGTTAATGATATTCAGGAGCTGTCTTTGAGACAGCTAGTTAATGATATTCAGGAGCTGTCTTAGAGACAGCTAGTTAATGCTATTCAGCAGCTGTCTTAGAGACAGCTAGTTAATGATATTCAGGAGCTGTCTTAGACAGCTAGTTAATGATATTCAGGAGCTGTCTTCGAGACAGCTAGTTAATGATATTCAGCAGCTGTCTTCGAGACAGCTAGTTAATGATATTCAGGAGCTGTCTCGAAGACAGCTAGTTAAAGAGTAGGTGTTACAGCTGTCATCGTAGTTGACAGGTGACAGTAAAGTTACACTCCAATGGCCTCTCCTGTCAGAATCTGATTACTTCTAATTAACATTCCAGTAAAGTAATGAGACAGTCACCCCTGAGACCTTGGTGGAAGATTTCTCAATTCTAGAGGGGAAGAAGACAACAACATCTCTGATTTCATACTGAGAGCCCCTCAGCCTGGCACACTGCCCTGTGCACCAAATACCCAAAACAGAGAAAGAAGGGTTTTGGAAAAAGCAGACGGATAACAATCAATGAGGACAACAATGAAAACGGCACCTCCCTCACCGTTAACGTCTACCATAATGGCACCGTCATGGTTCAGGGGTCAGAAAGCAGCTTGAGGAAGTTCTGGGAAGACTTCCGGTCCCTCAGAGGAGAAACAAAAGGAGTAACAAGCCTCTCCTCAGAGGAGAGGAGAAACAACCCAGGAGAAGACCACTCCAAGCCTCTCCACAGACTACAACCCAGGAGAAGACCACTCCAAGCCCTGATAGCAGCACCATCTCTCCAAGACTCTCCTCCAACATAAAATGGCTCAGACACAGAAATCATTGACCTGCCTACAGGAGAAGAGAGGCAGTCAACAGCAGACAGAGGAGACCAGTCTGATGTATCAGGTGAAACAGCAGCACAGTGAGCTACAGCCAGCCATTAGAGACCTGAAGGAGGACAACCAGATAACCTAACTAGAATTAACGATTGTTTAATGATTGTTTTTTTATTTTTTTATTCCCATGACCTGTTATAACACATCGGTCCACAAATCAAGCATTCTACATTTACATGTTAGTCATTTAGCAGACGCTCTTATGCAGAGCAACTTACAGGAGCAATTAGGGATAAGTGCCTTGCTCAAGGGCACATTGGCAGGTTTGTCAACTAGTCGGCTCGGGGACAGCATCTTTTCAGTTACTGGCCCAACACTTTTAACTGCTAAGCTACCTGCCGCCCTATAACACATCCTAAAGAAATATTTAATACATCCGTAAGTTTAAGTAGCTGGAACAACCTCTGACGTGAAAAGCACAAACCCTGACTTTTTACATAATATTTATATTGCTGCTTCTTGACACACTACTTCACTTAACGCGGAAGCCGGCTGCACCAATGTGTTGGAGGAAACACCATTCAACTGGCGACAGAAGTCAGCGTGCATACGCCTGGCCCGCCACAAGGAGTCACTACAGAGCGATGGGACCAGGAAATCCCGGACGGCCAAACCCTCCCCTAACCCCTCCCTCCCCTAATCGATTAAACTATCCTCTATTAAACTATCCTCTATTAGACTACCCTCTATTAAAATACCCTCTATTAAACTACCCTCTATTAAACTACCATCTATTAAACTACCCTCTATTAAACTACCCTCTATTAAACTACCTTCTATTAAACTACCCTCTGTTAAACTACCATCTATTAAACTACCCTCTGTTAAACTACCCTCTATTAAACTACCCTCTATTAAACTACCCTCTGTTAAACTACCATCTATTAAACTACCCTCTGTTAAACTACCCTCTATTAAACTACCCTCTATTAAACTACCATCTATTAAACTACCTTCTATTAAACTACCCTCTATTAAACTACCCTCTATTAAACTACCCTCTATTAAACTACCCTCTATTAAACTACCCTCTATTAAACTACCCTCTATTAAACTACCCTCTATTAAACTACCCTCTATTAAACTACCCTCTATTAAACTACCCTCTGTTAAACTACCTTCTATTAAACTACCCTCTATTAAACTACCCTCTGTTAAACTACCATCTATTAAACTACCTTCTATTAAACTACCCTCTAATAAACTACCCTCTGTTAAACTACCCTCTGTTAAACTACTCTCTTTTAAACTACACTCTATTAAAATACCCTCTAATAAACTACCCTCTATTAAACTACCCTCTATTAAACTACCCTCTATTAAACTACCCTCTATTAAACTACCCTCTATTAAACTACCCTCTATTGAACTACCTTCTATTAAACTACCTTCTATTAAACTACCTTCTATTAAACTACCCTCTATTAAACTACCCTCTATTAAACTACCCTCTATTAAACTACCCTCTATTAAACTACCCTCTGTTAAACTGGTACAGAGTCAGTGTGCTGGGTACAGGGGGAACCGGTACCGAGTCAGTGCGCTGGGTACAGGGGGTACCGGTACCGAGTCAGTGTGCTGGGTACAGGGGGCACCGGTACCGAGTCAGTGTGCTGGGTACAGGGGGAACCGGTACCGAGTCAGTGTGCTGGGTACAGGGGGCACCGGTACCGAGTCAGTGTGCGGGGTACAGGGGGAACCGGTACCGAGTCAGTGTGCGGGGTAGAGGGGGAACCGGTACCGAGTCAGTGTGCTGGGTACAGGGGAACCGGTACCGAGTCAGTGTGCGGGGTACAGGGGGAACCGGTACCGAGTCAGTGTGCGGGGGGGTACAGGGGGAACCGGTACCGAGTCAGTGTGCTGGGTACAGGGGGCACCGGTACCGAGTCAGTGTGCGGGGGGGGTACAGGGGGAACCGGTACCAAGTCAGTGTGCGGGGTAGAGGGGGAACCGGTACCGAGTCAGTGTGCTGGGTACAGGGGAACCGGTACCGAGTCAGTGTGCGGGGTACAGGGGGAACCGGTACCGAGTCAGTGTGCGGGGGGGTAAAGGGGGAACCGGTACCGAGTCAGTGTGCGGGGTACAGGGGGAACCGGTACCGAGTCAGTGTGCGGGGTACAGGGGGCACCGGTACCGAGTCAGTGTGCGGGGTACAGGGGGAACCGGTACCGAGTCAGTGTGCGGGGGGGTACAGGGGGAACCGGTACCGAGTCAGTGTGCGGGGTACAGCGGGTACCGGTACCGAGTCAGTGTGCGGGGTACAGGGGGAACCGGTACAGAGTCAGTGTGCGGGGTACAGGGGGAACCGGTACCGAGTCAGTGTGCGGGGTACAGGGGGAACCGGTACCGAGTCAGTGTGCGGGGTACAGGGGGAACCGGTACCGAGTCAGTGTGCGGGGTACAGGGGGAACCGGTACCGAGTCAGTGTGCGGGGGGGTACAGGGGGAACCGGTACCGAGTCAGTGTGCGGGGTACAGGGGGAACCGGTACCGAGTCAGTGTGCGGGGTACAGCGGGTACCGGTACCGAGTCAGTGTGCGGGGTACAGGGGGAACCGGTACAGAGTCAGTGTGCGGGGTACAGGGGGAACCGGTACCGAGTCAGTGTGCGGAGTACAGGGGGAACCGGTACCGAGTCAGTGTGCGGGGTACAGGGGGAACCGGTACCGAGTCAGTGTGCGGGGTACAGGGGGAACCGGTACCGAGTCAGTGTGCGGGGGGGTACAGGGGGAACCGGTACCGAGTCAGTGTGCGGGGTACAGGGGGAACCGGTACCGAGTCAGTGTGCGGGGTACAGCGGGTACCGGTACCGAGTCAGTGTGCGGGGTACAGGGGGAACCGGTACAGAGTCAGTGTGCGGGGTACAGGGGGAACCGGTACCGAGTCAGTGTGCGGGGTACAGGGGGAACCGGTACCGAGTCAGTGTGCGGGGTACAGGGGGAACCGGTACCGAGTCAGTGTGCGGGGTACAGGGGGAACCGGTACCGAGTCAGTGTGCGGGGTACAGGGGGAACCGGTACCGAGTCAGTGTGCGGGGTACAGG
The DNA here is from genome assembly GCF_045679555.1 of Salvelinus alpinus. Taxonomy (NCBI): domain Eukaryota; kingdom Metazoa; phylum Chordata; class Actinopteri; order Salmoniformes; family Salmonidae; genus Salvelinus; species Salvelinus alpinus. The sequence goes on from NC_092097.1 coordinate 57,090,167, forward strand.
GGGAACCGGTACCGAGTCAGTGTGCGGGGTACAGGGGGAACCGGTACCGAGTCAGTGTGCGGGGTACAGGGGGAACCGGTACCGAGTCAGTGTGCGGGGTACAGGGGGAACCGGTACAGAGTCAGTGTGCGGGGTACAGGGGGAACCGGTACAGAGTCAGTGTGCGGGGTACAGGGGGAACCGGTACAGAGTCAGTGTGCGGGGTACAGGGGGCACCGGTACCGAGTCAGTGTGCGGGGTACAGCGGGTACAGGTTAGTCCAGGTTAGTCCAGGTTAGTCCAGGTTAGTCCAGGTTAGTCCAGGTTAGTCCAGGTAATCTGTACATGTAGTTGGGTGAGAAGCGTTCTACTTGTCAGTACACAGATAACAACCAAAGCACTATGGAACTTCTATCTGATCAAATCACACGTAGAAAATAAGACATTACATTTTTTTGTTAACCAAATTCAATACTCTCTCATTGACCTTCAAACAAAAAACTCCTTGCTTCTGATGAGGCAGGAAGAAAACACCACCTGCTATAGAAGACTGTCCTGTTTTCCCTCTCGCTTCTTCTTCTGTGGTGTCACTCAGAACATTTCAGTTCATTAATACAGCTCCCGCTTTCATTTATTTTTTTGTAAATGCTGGATCTCTACGGCAACACGCATGTTCACCTCACGTTTTGTCAAAATCGGGCCGGTGGTGTCTGAGATGTCACGTGTGACTAACGGACGGACAGACAGAGACCGATCCACAGTCCACTCCCCGATTTTAGGACCAGTCAAAAGGCTCACATGTACCTGTGAGCCTTTTTATATGACTCCTTAAAACTGCCCCTCCCTGTCACATAGAAGAATGAATATTCAGTTAGAGATACTCCATGTTCAGTTCTGATCTCAGACCAGGACTGGTGTTGAGGGAAGAGAGAGGGAGAGAGAGAGGGAGAGAGGGAGATGGAGAGAGAGAGATGGAGAGAGAGGGAGATGGAGAGAGAGAGGGAGGGATAGGGAGAGAAGGAGAAGGAGATGGAGAGGGATATGGAGAGATGGAGGGAGAGAGGGAGATGGAGAGGGCGAGAGAGGGAGAGACAGAGAGGGAGAGAGAGAGAGAGGGAGAGAGAGAAGGAGAGGGATATGGAGAGATGGAGGGAGAGAGGGAGATGGAGAGAAAGATGGAGGGAGAGGGAGAGAGAGAGGGAGAGAGGGAGAAAAGGAGAAGGAGATGGAGAGAGAGAGAATCATCCACTAATCTGTACACTAATCAGCTGGTACGGTGTCCCTGAATGGCCAAAATACACCAAACCAGATGGTATTATTACAACGTCACTAAACACAGACCTTGACTTGTACAGTACACAGCCACTCCAAACTAGAAACAGCTGTTCAGAATATCTGGCAGCAGTAACATTTTTCTAATCGTTTTTTTCATAACTGGCTGAAATTTGTTGAAAAAGTTATTTAGAGGTGAGATTACAAACTAGGTCAACATCAAAAACACCAAACACTAGTAACATGATTTTATTAGAAGGCCAAAATCCTGATCTGACCATAAAAACGTTGTGATGACCACAGATATGTGAGGAGAGGGAAGAATGAGAGAGGAAGAGAAGAAGGAATGGTCCCTAAGAGCAGACAGTTAAACGACAGGAAGGATTTAGGAGATTTAAGCTCAACCGTTAAAAAGACAGGAATTTCCTGTCTTTCTTCCTGCTCTCTCGCTCTCGTACTCTCTTTATCTCCCTCTCTGTCTTTCTCTCTCGTACTCTCTTTATCTCCCTCTCTGTCTTTCTCTCTCGTACTCTCTTTATCTCCCTCTCTGTCTTTCTCTCTCTCTCTCGTACTCTCTCTCTTTATCTCCCTCTCTGTCTTTCTCTCTCTCTCTCGTACTCTCTCTCTTTATCTCCCTCTCTCTCTCTCTCTCTCTCTCTCTCTCGTACTCTCTCTCTTTATCTCCCTCTCTGTCTTTCTCTCTCTCTCTCGTACTCTCTCTCTTTATCTCCCTCTCTGTCTTTCTCTCTCTCTCTCTCTCTCTCTCCTACTCTCTCTCTTTATCTCCCTCTCTGTCTTTCTCTCTCGTACTCTCTTTATCTCCCTCTGTCTTTCTCTCTCGTACTCTCTCTCTTTATCTCCCTCTCTGTCTTTCTCTCTCTCTCTCGTACTCTCTCTCTTTATCTCCCTCTCTGTCTTTCTCTCTCTCTCTCGTACTCGCTCTCTTTATCTCCCTCTCTGTCTTTCTCTCTCGTACTCTCTCTCTTTATCTCCCTCCCTCTCTGTCTTTCTTTCTCCTCCCTCTTAACTTTTACAACTAGTTCTCTACCAAACCTATGACCCCTGCTTAACAGGCTCAGAGACTCCATGGCACTCATCATGTCTATCACACATGGAAGCAGCACAGTGTGTGTGTGCGCGTGTGTGTGTGTGTGCGCGTGTGTGCGTGTGTGTGCGTGTGTGTGTGTGCGTGTGTGTACTCTCTGTCTCTCCTACACAGCTGTGTGCCCTGATTCTAAACATTCTCTCCAACTCTGGCTCAGAGCAGAACAATCTGGACTCAAGATGGAAGAACAGAGTGTGTGTGTATGTTTGTGTGTGTGTGTCTTACCATGTGGTAACGGGAGGCTCTGTACACTCATGCATATGCATGAGAGTGTGTGTGTGTGTGTGTGTGTGTGTGTGTGTGTGTGTGTGTGTGTGTGTGTGTGTGTGTGTGTGTGTGTGTGTGTGTGTGTGTGTGTGTGTGTGTGTGTGTGTGTGTGTGTGTGTGTGTGTGTGTGTGTGTGTGTGTGTGTGTGTGTGTGTGTGTTTGTGTGTGTGTGTCTTACCATGTGGTAACGGGAGGCTCTGTACACTCATGCATATGCATGAGAGTGTGTGTGTGTGTGTGTGTGTGTGTGTGTGTGTGTGTGTGTGTGTGTGTGTGTGTGTGTGTGTGTGTGTGTGTGTGTGTGTGTGTGTGTGTGTGTGTGTGTGTGTGTGTGTGTGTGTGTGTGTGTGTGTGTTTGTGTGTGTGTGTCTTACCATGTGGTAACGGGAGGCTCTGTACACTCATGCATATGCATGAGAGTGTGTGTGTGTGTGTGTGTGTGTGTGTGTGTGTGTGTGTGTGTGTGTGTGTGTGTGTGTGTGTGTGTGTGTGTGTGTGTGTGTGTGTGTGTGTGTGTGTGTGTGTGTGTGTGTGTGTGTGTGTGTGTGTGTGTGTGTGTGTGTGTGAAAAAAGGGAGACCGAGTGAGTGTATATGGTTGTGTCTCACCATGTTGTAGTTGACAATCTCAAAGTGTGTGTGCTTGCATACAGTGCATTTGGAAAGTATTCAGACCCCTTGACTTTTTCCACATTTGATATATATATAAAAAATGAAAAATCACATTTATATAAGTATTCAGACCCTTTACTCAGTACTTTGTTGAAGCACCTTTGGCAGTGACATCCTCGAGTCTTCTTGGGTATGACGCTACAAGCTTGGCACACCTGTATTTGGGGAGTTTCTCCCATTCTTCTCTGCAGATCCTCTCAAGCTCTGTCAGGTTGGATGGGGAGCATTGCTGCACAGCTATGTTCAGGTCTCTCCAGAGATGTTCGATCTGCACCAGAAATACTCGATTCATGTTATTATATTCCTCTTTCATTTACAAATCTCATGACGCGATTACGAGACGTGGCTGTAGGGGGATTTTTATTTAGCTGAGCCTGCTAGCTAGCTAAATTTTGTTCGCTAGCTAGCTAGCAATTGCTGTGAAGTCACTGAAATTACTTGAAATAACGATTGAGCTAGCTACAGTTGAAGTCGGAAGTTTACATACACCTTAGCCAAATACATTTAAACTAAGTTTTTTACAATTCCTGACATTTAATCCTAGTAAAAATTCCCTGTCTTAGGTCAGTTAGGATCACCACTTTATTTTAAGAATGTGAAATGTCAGAATAATAGTAGAGAGAAGTTTACATACACTCACTTAGTATTTGGTAGCATTGCCTTTAAATTGTTTAACTTGGGTCAAACGTTCCGGGTAGCCTTCCACAAGCTTCCCACAATAAGTTGGGTGAATTTTGGCCCATTCCTCCTGACAGAGCTGGTGTAACTGAGTCAGGCTTGTAGGCCTCCTTGCTCGCACACACTTTTTCAGTTCTGCCCACAAATCTTCTATGGGAGTGAGGTCAGGGCTTTGTGATGGCCACTCCAATACCTTGACTTTGTTGTCCTTAAGCCATTTTGCCACAACTTTGGAATTATGCTTTGGGCCATTGTCCATTTGGAAGACCCATTTGCGACCAAGCTTTAGCTTCCTGACTGATGTCTTGAGATGTTGCTTCAATATATCCACATAACCGACTTGCCAAAACTATAGTTTGTTAACAAGAAATTTGTGGAGTGGTTGAAAAACTAGTTTTAATGACTCCAACCTAAGTGTATGTAAACTTCAGAATCTAACAACACAACAATTAATTTAAATTACAATAAATAAAGGTTAACTTACTAGTTTTTCACTGTTGCACCTGTCCCTTATTTTGTTTCTTGATTCATGTCTATTTAAGAACTAATTTATCTTTCATTAGCTGTCCAACTTGTATTTTTTTTGTCAAGTTTATGAATAGTTTTCGATTAGAATAGGTGCTAATCCAAGATGGCGCCGGACAGATTGTTTAAGTTTTGCCCACTATTCTCATTGTATAACCACGATTTGTGCCGCTAAATATGCACATTTTCGAACAAACTCTATATGCATTGTGTAATATGATGTTATAGGACTGTCATCTGAAGAATTCTGAGAAGGTTAGTGAAAAAATTAATATCTTTTGGTGACTTATACTAATCGCTATGTTTTTGCTTGAATCAATGCTGTTGTGATGTTTGCTATTGTGGTAAGGTAATATAACGTTATATTGTGTTTTCGCTGTAAAACACTTAGAAAATCTGAAATATTGTCTGGATTCACAAGATCTGTGTCTTTCAATTGCTGTACGCTGTGTATTTTTAAGAAATGTTTTATGATGAGTAATTAGGTAATACACGTTGCTCTCTGTAGTTATTCTAGTCGCTTTGGTGAGTTTTGTGATAGTGGCTGCAATGGTAAACTATGATTTATACCTGAAATATGCACATTTTTCTAACAAAACATATGCTATACAATAAATATGTTATCAGACTATCGTCTGATGAAGTTTTTTCTTGGTTAGTGGCTATTTATATCTTTATTTGGTCGAATTAGTGATGGTTACCTATGCAGGAAAAAAATGGTGGAAAAAAAGTTGTGTCTTTTTTTGCTATGGTGGTTAGCTAATAGAAATACATATTTTGTCTTCCCTGTAAAACATTTAAAAAATCGGAAATGATGGCTGGATTCACAAGATCTGTATCTTTCATTTGGTGTCTTGGACTTGTGATTTCATGAACATTTTATTATATGATATCCCTGTAGCTTTAGGCTAGGCTATGCTAGTCAGCTTTTTTGATGAGGATGCTCCCGGATCCGGGATGGGTAGCAATGAAAGGATATTATTAAGCCTGTTAGGCCTGCCTGTGTTTGTGCGGGATTGTTTTCTGTTAGTCAGGGGGTGAGTGTTTGTGTTCCTGTCCGTTTGTGCCCTGTGTTGGGTCGGACTATTTTTCTGTCTGTTTATCGTCTATGGTTTTGGGCGTTCGTGTGAGAATCCCTATAAAGAAGGTTTTCCCCAGTATCCTCTGCTCTCTGCAAGTGACTCTGCACCCACCACTCCAGGCGATTGTGACAACCCCTGATGTGGTTTAAGCATTGTTGTGAACACAGAACATCTAATTTGGTTGTTTTTCCATTTAAAAAAAGAGTGAAAAAAATGGAGGAAAACCAGAAACATTTGTGGGATCTCGCAAACCTGGAAAAACTCAACAAAGAATATGGAATTTGGGTGTAAAACAGAATTAGGCAAAAGATTCTAATGTATTTTAAATTAACCAACCAAAATGTTTTGCTGTGTTATAACTACACTTTAGAGTGTGTCATCCTGCAGAACAGCATTTTGGGGGAAGTTGAGGTCAGGTCCAAAATTGTCCAAACTTCTTCCATCTAAAAATGATTGAGGCCACTGTGTTCTTGGGGACCTTCAATGCTGCAGAAATGTTTTGGTACCCTTCCCCAGATCTGTGACTCGACACAATCCTCTACGGAAAATTTGTGCGACCTCATGGCTTGGCTTTTGCTCTGACATGCACTGTCAACTGTGGGACCTTGTATAGACAGGTGTGTGTGCCTTTCCAAATCATGTCCAATCAATTGAATTTACCACAGGTGAACTCCAATCAAGTTGTAGAAACATCTCAAGGATGATCAATGGAGCTCAATTTCAAGTCTCATAGCAAAGGGTCTGAATACTTCTGTAAATAAGGTATTTCAACAGAAAATAAAAAGATATTTGCACAAAAAAAAACAGTTTTAGCTTTGACAACATGAGGTATTGTGATGTCATCATGAGGTATTGTGATGTCATCATGAGGTATTGTGATGTCATCATGAGGTATTGTGATGTCATCATGAGGTATTGTGATGTCATCATGAGGTATTGTGTGTAGATTGATTAGGAGAAAAAAGTATTTAATCGATTTTAGAATAAGGCTGTAACATAACAAAATGTGGAAAAGGGCAAGAGGTCTGAATACTTTCCAAATGCACTGTGTGTGTGTGTGTGTGTGTGTGTGTGTGTGTGTGTGTGTGTGTGTGTGTGTGTGTGTGTGTGTGTGTGTGTGTGTGTGTGTGTGTGTGTGTGTGTGTGTGTGTGTGTGTGTGTGTGTGTGTGTGTGTGTGTGTGTGTGCGTGTGTGTGTGTCTTACCATGTTGTAGTTGACGATCTCCTGCAGGCTCTCGCCACACTTCTCCAGACACTCCTAGAGACACAGGGAGACCTTCAGGTTACACACATGACTGTAGTCAGTTGATGTTCACTTACAGATCATCACTGAGATTCATTCTACTCCACCAGCTAGCAGGCTTGTACAGGAAGAAGTTCAATTCAATGTATTGAAAAACATTTATGTGGGAAGCAGTAAAGAAGGTCTCAGATCTCTCTCATTAATCTCTCTTAATATCTTCATGTCTATATTTCACAAGCTAGGGGGGAAGATGGTCTATGTCTGGACAATGCTGTTTATATTTCAACTGTCATTGTTGAAGAGGGGAAATTTTAAGGAATGTAGAGACTAGAGGAAAGTATCTCTATTTCAGACGGCCTCTACTCTAACTCCACTCTACCTCCACTCTAACTCCACTCTAACTCCACTCTAACTCCACTCTACCTCCACTCTAACTCCACTCTAACTCCACTCTAACTCCACTCTACCTCCACTCTAACTCCACTCTAACTCCACTCTAACTCCACCCCCACTCTAACTCTACTCTACCTCCACTCTAACTCCACTCTACCTCTACTCTACCTCCACTCTAACTCTATCTCTACTCTAACTCCACTCTAGCTCTACCTCCACTCTACCTCCACTCTAACTCTACTCTACCCCCACTCTAACTCTATTCTACCTCCACTCTAACTCCCCCCTACTCCACTCTAACTCCCCCCTACTCCACTCTAACTCTACTCTACCACTCTACTCTAACTCCACTCTAACTCTACCTCCACTCTACCTCCACTCTAACTCTACTCTACCTCCACTCTAACCACTCTACCTCCACTCTACCTCTACTCTACCTCCACTCTAACTCTACCTCCACTCTACCTCTACCTCTACTCTACCTCCACTCTAACTCCACTCTACCTCTACTATACCTCCACTCTAACTCCACTCTACCTATACTGTACCTCTACTGTACCTCTGCTCTAACTCCACTCTAACTCTACCTCCACTCTACTCTAACTCTACTCTAACTCTACTCTAACTCTACTCTAACTCCACTCTAACTCCACTCTAACTCTACCTCTACTCTAACTCTACCTCTACTCTAACTCTAACTCCACTCTACTCTAACTCTACTCTAACTGCACTCTAACTCTACCTCCACTCTACCTCCATTCTAACTTTACTCTACCTCCACTCTACTCTACCTCCACTCTAACTCTACTCTAACTCCACTCTAACTGCACTCTAACTCTATTGTAACTCTACCTCCACTCTAACTCTACTCTAACTCCACTCTAACTCTACTCTACCCTAACTCTACTCTAACTCCACTCTACCTCCACTCTAACTCCACTCTAACGCCACTCTAACTCCACTCTAACTCTACCTCCACCTCCACTCTAACTCCACTCTACCTCTACTCTACCTCCACTCTAACTCTACCTCCACCTCCACTCGAACTCTACTCTACCTCCACTCTAACTCTACCTCCACCTCCACTCTAACTCCACTCTAACTCCACTCTACCTCTACTCTAACTCTACCTCTACTCTAACTCTAACTCCACTCTACCTCTACTCTAACTCTACTCTAACTGCACTCTACTCTACCTCCACTCTACCTCTACTCTAACTCGACTCTACCTCTACTCTAACTCGACTCTACCTCTACTCTAACTCGACTCTAACTCGACTCTACCTCTACCTCCACTCTACCTCCACTCTACCTCCACTCTACCTCTACCTCTACTTTACTCTAACTTCAATCTTGGTTTCATCAGACCAGAGAATCTTTAGGTGCCTTTTGGCAAACCCCAATGGGCTGTCATATGCCTTTTACTGAAGAGCGGCTTCCGTCTGGCCTCTCTATCATAAAGACCTGATTGGTGGAGTGCTGCAGAGATGGTTATCCTTATGGAAGGTTCTCCCATCTCCACAGAGGAACTCTCGAGCGAGATTGCTCAGTTTGGCCGGGCGGCCAGCTCTAGAAAGAGTCTTGGTGGTTCCAAACTTCTTCCATTTAAGAATAATGGAGGCCACTGTGTTCTTGGGGACCTTCAATGCTGCAGAAATGTTTTGGTACCCTTCCCCAGATCTGTGCCTCGAAACTCTTCTGTCTCGGAGCTCTACAGACAATTCCTTCGAACTCTTGGTTTGATTTTTGCTCTGACATACACTGTCAACTGTGGGACCTTTATATAGACAGGTGTGTGCCTTTCCAAATCATGTCCAATCAATTGAATTTACCACAGGTGGACTCCAGTCAAGTTGTAGAAACATCTCAAGGATGATCAATGGAAAGAGGATGCACCTGAACTCCATTTCGAGTCTCATATGAAAGAGTCTGAATCCTGATGTAAATGAGGTGTTTTTGTTTTTTATTTGTAATACATTTTCCAAAAACTTCTCAACTGTTTTCGCGTTGTTTATATGGGGTATTGTGTCTATATTGCTAAGGATTTTTTATTTATTTAATGCCTTTTAGAATAATGCAGTTCCAAAATGTGGAAAAAGTAAAGGGGTCTGAATACTTTCTGAAGGCCCTGTATATGTTTAGTTTAATAGACTGATAAACAAACTTAAAGATACCCAAAACTATCTAATCCAATCAATGCTGCTAAATATTATGTGGCTGTCCATGGCACTGTGTGTGTGTGTGTGTGTGTGTGTGTGTGTGTGTGTGTGTGTGTGTGTGTGTGTGTGTGTGTGTGTGTGTGTGTGTGTGTGTGTGTGTGTGTGTGTGTGTGTGTGTGTGTGTGTGTGTGTGTGTGTGTGTGTGTGTGTGTGTGTAGACTAGTTGAACGCCAATGCCGTCCTCCTCTCATGTTGTCAAAACGGTCTTTGGCTCGGTACGCTTTTAGTTTTTGTTTTCATAAGCTACCTAGCTAAAATGCTTGCTAGCCTAACCTCCTCGCGTGGGCAACAATGAACCAGCTAAGTTAACGCTAGTTAACGTGAGCCTACTAGACTACATCTAGGCTACATCTTGAACTTAAATCATCTCTGGCCAGTGGCACAACATATTCAGTCATGGTTAGATCAGAATCGCCATCATAATCATTGGCCTGAACAGAGAATTAAGTTAAAACCACCAGTCCAAATCACTATATCCATAGCTACTGCAGGACAACAACACAAGCAAACCAGAAACAGACACGTGTTTTTCTGACAATGATGACGTTTTGCTTAGGATGTGATTTGATTGGTGTGAAGCCAAATCCAAACTGGCCTCTCCTGGGAGGCGTTTTGCTGCACCAGGACAACCCACAGTTAAGCTCAGCTCAATACTGATTGGCCAATTACTATGACTTTTTTTTTTTTATCAAGGGAGGCCAAACGCTTGCTGGCATCAATCAATCAAATGCTACAGCTACAGCGGCAACATGTCATCCTCTTTAATTCCAGATAGCATCAGATACATGGGCTACACATACTGAGACAGAGATGCGCTGTTTCCCTCTCTCCAATAATTTCTCTGGTGAGATTCAGCCACTTGCGAATTGACGAAAAAGTATATATTGTCAAAAGAGACCAATTTTCTTTATTTTAAATATTTGTCAAATATTTGGGGAAGTCTGGCTTCCCTTGGCATCCATGAATACACGCCACTGGTGACAGTCTGTGTGTGGCACGGTGGGAGATAGAGAGAACATAGCCAAACCGACTCACGATAGTAGGTTATCTATAGTCATGAACAAACTGTTCACGGCAACAAGCTGTTCATGACAACAAACTGTTCACGACAACAAACTGACAACAAACTGTTCACGACAACAAACTGTTCATGACAACAAACTGTTTATGACATCAAACTGTTCACGACAAACTGTTCACGACAAACTGTTCATGACAACAAGCTGCTCATGACAACAAACTGTTCACGACAACAAACTGTTCACGACAACAAGCTGTTCATGACAACAAACTGTTCACGACATCAAACTGTTCACGACAAACTGTTCACGACAACAAACTGTTCATGACATCAAACTGTTCACGACAAACTGTTCACGACAAACTGTTCATGACAACAAGCTGCTCATGACAACAAACTGTTCACGACAACAAACTGTTCACGACAACAAGCTGTTCATGACAACAAACTGTTCATGACAACAAGCTGTTCATGACAACAAACTGACAACAAACTGTTCACGACAACAAACTGACAACAAACTGTTCACGACAACAAACTGACAACAAACTGTTCACGACAACAAACTGACAACAAGCTGTTCACGACAACAAGCTGTTCATGACAACAAGCTGTTCATGGCAACAAACTGCTCATGACAACAAACTGTTTATGACAACAAGCTGTTCATGACAACAAGCTGTTCATGACATCAAACTGTTCACGACAAACTGTTCACAACAACAAACTGTTCACGACAACAAGCTGTTCACGACAACAAGCTGTTCATGACAACAAGCTGTTCATGGCAACAAACTGCTCATGACAACAAACTGTTTATGACAACAAGCTGTTCATGACAACAAGCTGTTCATGGCAACAAACTGTTCATGACAACAAACTGGTCATGACAACAAGCTGTTCATGACAACAAGCTGTTCATGACAACAAACTGTTCATGACAACAAGCTGTTCATGACAACATAGCAGCAGTGTAGCAGCAGTGTAGTAGCAGTGTAATAGCAGTGTAATAGCAGTGTAATAGCAGTGTAATAGCAGTGTAATAGCAGTGTAATAGCAGTGTACTAGCAGTGTACTAGCAGTGTACTAGCAGTGTACTAGCAGTGTAATAGCAGTGTATTAGCAGTGTAATCGCAGTGTACTAGCAGTGTACTAGCAGTGTACTAGCAGTGTACTAGCAGTGTACTAGCAGTGTAATAGCAGTGTAATAGCAGTGTAATAGCAGTGTAATAGCAGTGTAATAGCAGTGTAATAGCAGTGTATTAGCAGTGTAATCGCAGTGTAATAGCAGTGTAATAGCAGTGTAATAGCAGTGTACTTACAGAGATCATTTCTTCCTTCTTGCACTGCTGAGACAGGTCTTTGATGCCGTTGACAAACAGCTTGTTGGCGCTTACGTACGCCCTGCCCGCCTCGATCATACCGCTACATAACTTCACCAGCTAGGAGAAGGAGAGAGAGAGAAATATAGGTTTGGGTTATCCAGTTTGAGTAGGCCATTTAAAAGTATTGAGAGTATTCAGGTACAGTAGCTCAAACCCAGTGTGAATGTGTTGTGTTGTAAATGTGTTGTAAATGTGTTGTGTAGTAAATGTGTTGTTTAGTAAATGTGTTGTGTAGTAAATGTGTTGTGTAGTAAATGTGTTGTGAATGTGTAGTAAATGTGTTGTGTAGTTGTGTAGTAAATGTGTTGTTTAGTAAATGTGTTGTGTTGTAAATGTGTTGTGTAGTAAATGTGTTGTAAATGTGTTGTGTAGTAAATGTGTTGTTTAGTAAATGTGTTGTGTTGTGTAGTAAGTGTGTTGTGTAGTAAATGTGTTGTTTAGTAAATGTGTTGTGTTGTGTAGTAAATGTGTTGTGTTGTAAATGTGTTGTGTAGTAAATGTGTTGTTTAGTAAATGTGTTGTGTTGTGTAGTAAGTGTGTTGTGTAGTAAATGTGTTGTTTAGTAAATGTGTTGTGTTGTGTAGTAAATGTGTTGTGTTGTAAATGTGTTGTGTAGTAAATGTGTTGTTTAGTAAATGTGTTGTGTTGTGTAGTAAATGTGTTGTGTAGTAAATGTGTTGTTTAGTAAATGTGTTGTTTAGTAAATGTGTTGTGTTGTGTAGTAAATGTGTTGTGTAGTAAATGTGTTGTTTAGTAAATGTGTTGTGTAGTAAATGTGTTGTTTAGTAAATGTGTTGTGTAGTAAATGTGTTGTTTAGTAAATGTGTTGTGTAGTAAATGTGTTGTGTTGTAAATGTGTTGTGTAGTAAATGTGTTGTGTAGTAAATGTGTTGTTTAGTAAATGTGTTGTGTAGTAAATGTGTTGTGTAGTAAATGTGTTGTGTAGTAAATGTGTTGTGTAGTAAATGTGTTGTGTAGTAGTAAATGTGTTGTGTAGTAAATGTGTTGTGTAGTAAATGTGTTGTGTAGTAAATGTGTTCTGTAGTAAATGTGTTCTGTAGTAAATGTGTTGTAGATGTGTTGTGTACAAAGCTGTCATCAAGGCAAAGGGTGGCTACTTTGAAGAGTCTCAAATATCAAATATATTTAGATTTGTTTAACAATTTTTTGGGTTACTATATTGAGAACCAATGCACTAGACCACTGGAGTTGACCATGGGAAGGAGCTCACCTCCTAAAACATGACTGAAAGGACCCCTGTTAAACAGAGCTAATCACACTGATGGTGACCCTTCTGTCTGGCCCCTGAGAAAGGTCACACTCAGAGATGGGGTTTAAGGTCAGAGGGTAAGGGGTCATGATCCCTGGAGCGGAAATAATGCAGGACGGGGCAGATGAGGAAAATGACTGCTGCACATACTGGTGGTTTAGTTGGTAAGTTAGAGTCTAACTATGACTAACTGAACCATGCTCTAACTAACCAACTAAACCACCACTATGACCAACTGAACCATGCTCTAACTAACCAACTAACTAACCAACTAAACCACCACTATGACTAACTGAACCATGCTCTAACTAACCAACTAACTAACCAACTAAACCACCACTATGACTAACTGAACCGTGCTCTAACTAACCAACTAACTAACCAACTAAACCACCAGTATGACTAACTGAACCGTGCTCTAACTAACCAACTAAACCACCAGTATGACTAACTGAACCGTGCTCTAACTAACCACCTAACTAACCAACTAAACCACCAGTATGACCAACTGAACCGTGCTCTAACTAACCAACTAACTAACCAACTAAACCACCACTATGACTAACTGAACCGTGCTCTAACTAACCAACTAACTAACCAACTAAACCACCAGTATGACCAACTGAACCGTGCTCTAACTAACCAACTAAACCACCACTATGACTAACTGAACCGTGCTCTAACTAACCAACTAACTAACCAACTAAACCACCAGTATGACCAACTGAACCGTGCTCTAACTAACCAACTAACTAACCAACTAAACCACCACTATGACTAACTGAACCGTGCTCTAACTAACCAACTAACTAACCAACTAAACCACCAGTATGACCAACTGAACCATGCTCTAACTAACCAACTAAACCACCAGTATGACCAACTGAACCATGTTCTAACTAACCAACTAACTAACCAACTAAACCACCAGTATGACCAACTGAACCGTGCTCTAACTAACCAACTAACTAACCAACTAAACACCACTATGACCAACTGAACCATGTTCTAACTAACCAACTAACTAACCAACTAAACCACCAGTATGACCAACTGAATCGTGCTCTAACTAACCAACTAACTAACCAACTAAACCACCACTATGACCAACTGAACCATGCTCTAACTAACCAACTAACTAACCAACTAAACCACCAGTATGACCAACTGAATCGTGCTCTAACTAACCAACTAACTAACCAACTCAACCACCACTATGACCAACTGAACCATGCTCTAACTAACCAACTAACTAACCAACTAAACCACCAGTATGACCAACTGAACGGTGCTCTAACTAACCAACTAACTAACCAACTAAACCACCAGTATGACTTAATTAAAGCTACATTCAGGTATCTGAGAATCTGACTTAATTAAAATATAGTATCACATCAATCTTTAATCTGTGATTAGTCAAACAGACATGGTTTGGTGAATCATGTAAAAACAGGATGGCGGCAGGTAGCCTAGTGGTTAGAGTGTAGAGGTGGCAGGTAGCCTAGTGGTTAGAGCGTAGAGGTGGCAGGAAGCCTAGTGGTTAGAGTGTAGAGGTGGCAGGTAGCCTAGTGGTTAGAGCGTATAAAGGCGGCAGGTAGCCTAGTGGTTAGAGTGTGGAGGTGGCAGGTAGCCTAGTGGTTAGAGTGTGGAGGTGGCAGGTAGCCTAGTGGTTAGAGCGTAGAGGTGGCAGGTAGCCTAGTGGTTAGAGTGTGGAGGTGGCAGGTAGCCTAGTGGTTAGAGCGTAGAGGTGGCAGGTAGCCTAGTGGTTAGAGTGTGGAGGTGGCAGGTAGCCTAGTGGTTAGAGCGTAGAGGTGGCAGGTAGCCTAGTGGTTAGAGTGTGGAGGTGGCAGGTAGCCTAGTGGTTAGAGTGTAGAGGTGGCAGGTAGCCTAGTGGTTAGAGTGTAGAGGTGGCAGGTAGCCTAGTGGTTAGAGTGTAGAGGTGGCAGGTAGCCTAGTGGTTAGAGCGTAGAGGTGGCAGGTAGCCTAGTGGTTAGAGCGTGATAAAGGCGGCAGGTAGCCTAGTGGTTAGAGTGTAGAGGTGGCAGGTAGCCTAGTGGTTAGAGTGTAGAGGTGGCAGGTAGCCTAGTGGTTAGAGCGTAGAGGTGGCAGGTAGCCTAGTGGTTAGAGCGTATAAAGGCGGCAGGTAGCCTAGTGGTTAGAGTGTGGAGGTGGCAGGTAGCCTAGTGGTTAGAGTGTAGAGGTGGCAGGTAGCCTAGTGGTTAGAGCGTAGAGGTGGCAGGTAGCCTAGTGGTTAGAGCGTAGAGGTGGCAGGTAGCCTAGTGGTTAGAGCGTATAAAGGCGGCAGGTAGCCTAGTGGTTAGAGTGTAGAGGTGGCAGGTAGCCTAGTGGTTAGAGTGTAGAGGTGGCAGGTAGCCTAGTGGTTAGAGCGTAGAGGTGGCAGGTAGCCTAGTGGTTAGAGCGTATAAAGGCGGCAGGTAGCCTAGTGGTTAGAGTGTGGAGGTGGCAGGTAGCCTAGTGGTTAGAGTGTAGAGGTGGCAGGTAGCCTAGTGGTTAGAGCGTAGAGGTGGCAGGTAGCCTAGTGGTTAGAGCGTATAAAGGCGGCAGGTAGCCTAGTGGTTAGAGTGTAGAGGCGGCAGGTAGCCTAGTGGTTAGAGTGTAGAGGTGGCAGGTAGCCTAGTGGTTAGAGCGTATAAAGGCGGCAGGTAGCCTAGTGGTTAGAGTGTAGAGGCGGCAGGTAGCCTAGTGGTTAGAGTGTAGAGGTGGCAGGTAGCCTAGTGGTTAGAGTGTAGAGGCGGCAGGTAGCCTAGTGGTTAGAGTGTAGAGGAGGCAGGTAGCCTAGTGGTTAGAGTGTAGAGGTGGCAGGTAGCCTAGTGGTTAGAGTGTAGAGGTGGCAGGTAGCCTAGTGGTTAGAGTGTAGAGGTGGCAGGTAGCCTAGTGGTTAGAATGTAGAGGTGGCAGGTAGCCTAGTGGTTAGAATGTAGAGGTGGCAGGTAGCCTAGTGGTTAGAATGTAGAGGTGGCAGGTAGCCTAGTGGTTAGAGTGTAGAGGTGGCAGGTAGCCTAGTGGTTAGAATGTAGAGATGGCAGGTAGTCTAGTGGTTAGAATGTAGAGGTGGCAGGTAGCCTAGTGGTTAGAATGTAGAGGTGGCAGGTAGCCTAGTGGTTAGAGCGTTGGACCACTAACCGAAAAGTTGCAAGACTGAATCCCTGAGCCGACAAGGTAAAAATCTGTCGTTCTGACCCTGAACAAGGCAGTTAACCCACTGTTCCTCAGCCGTCATTGTAAATAAGAATTTGTTCTTAACTGACTTGCCTAGTTAAATAAAGGTTAAATTAAACAGGGTTGCGGTGTTCCTTCAATCGGGGCTAGTGTGTTGAGTGACGTGCTTGTGTGTGTTTACATTCTATTTTCCAGTAGCACATTGAGCTGTTTGCTGCTT
Organism: Salvelinus alpinus; assembly: GCF_045679555.1. Taxonomy (NCBI): domain Eukaryota; kingdom Metazoa; phylum Chordata; class Actinopteri; order Salmoniformes; family Salmonidae; genus Salvelinus; species Salvelinus alpinus. Next base: position 57,106,676 of record NC_092097.1, read on the forward strand.
TCCCTATCTAAATCACCTTGAGGGTGGTTTGACCTTTATTCATACAGCGCTAGCTTCAGCTGTACGCCTTCCTCCAGTAGCTGTCACTAATAGCTTAGATGTTACTGGACGGGGTGGGGGGGGGGAGGGAGGGAGAGAGAGAGAAGGAGGGAGGGAGGCAGGCAGGGAGGCAGGGAGGCAGGGAGGGAGGGAGAGAGAGAAAACACCAAGCCTCTGAAGCCAGATGTGACCATGTTTTATTTCCATGGCAACCCATACTGCCGCTGGCCATGTTTAGGGGGAATCCTCTACATCAAATGGTCCATGAATACACTCTGTACTGACCGTTGTTGAGTGTGAAGTGTGAGAGGGGAAATGGATGAGACAAAACTAAGAGGAAAAATTGATCTATATTAAATCAAATGAAATCAAATGATATTTGTCACATGCGCCTAATACAACAGACCTTACAGTGAGATGTTTACTTACAAAGCCCTTTTAACCAACAATGCAGTTTTAAGAAAAATAAGTGTTAAAAAAGTATTTACTGAAATAAACTGAAGTAAAAAGAAATAAGACCGAGACAGAATCCGTCATAGAACCCATTGCCCTTTATGGTTGTGAGGTCCTGGGGTCCGCTCACCAACCAAATTGAGACTCTGCATGCAGAATTCTGGAAAAATATCCTCAGCGTACAACGTAAAACACCAAATAATGCATGAAGAGCAGAATCAGGCTGATGAGGTGGAAACTGAGCTGCACTTCCTAACCTGCCAAATGTATGACAATATTAGAGACACATATTTCCCTCAGATTACACAGACCCAAAAAGAATTTGAAAACAAATTAAATTTTGATAAACTCCCATCTACAGTGGGGAGAACAAGTATTTGATACACTGCCGATTTTGCAGGTTTTCCTACTTACAAAGCATGTAGAGGTCTGTAATTTTTTATCATAGGTACACTTCAACTGTGAGAGACGGAATCTAAAACAAAAATCCAGAAAAGCACATTGTATGATTTTTAAGTAATTAATTTGCATTTTATTGCATGACATAAGTATTTGATACATCAGAAAAGCAGAACTTAATATTTGGTACAGAAACCTTTGTTTGCAATTACAGAGATCATACGTTTCCTGTAGTTCTTGACCAGGTTTGCACACACTGCAGCAGGGATTTTGGCCCACTCCTCCATACAGACCTTCTCCAGATCCTTCAGGTTTCGGGGCTGTCGCTGGGCAATACGGACTTTCAGCTCCCTCCAGAGATTTTCTATTGGGTTCAGGTCTGGAGACTGGCTAGGCCACTCCAGGACCTTGAGATGCTTTTTACGGAGCCACTCCTTAGTTGTCCTGGCTGTGTGTTTTGGGTCGTTGTCATGCTGGAAGACCCAGCCACGACCCATCTTCAATGCTCTTACTGAGGGAAGGAGGTTGTTGGCCAAGATCTCGCGATACATGGCCCCATCCATCCTCCCCTCAATACGGTGCAGTCGTCCTGTCCCCTTTGCAGAAAAGCTTCCCCAAAGAATGATGTTTCCACCTCCATGCTTCACAGTTGGGATGGTGTTCTTGGGGTTGTACTCATCCTTCTTCTTCCTCCAAACACGGCAAGTGGAGTTTAGACCAAAAAGCTCTATTTTTGTCTCATTAGACCACATGACCTTCTCCCATTCCTCCTCTGGATCATCCAGATGGTCATTGGCAAACTTCAGACGGGCCTGGACATGCGCTGGCTTGAGCAGGGGGACCTTGCGTGCGCTGCAGGATTTTAATCCATGACGGCGTAGTGTGTTACTAATGGTTTTCTTTGAGACTGTGGTCCCAGCTCTCTTCAGGTCATTGACCAGGTCCTGCCATGTAGTTCTGGGCTGATCCCTCACCTTCCTCATGATCATTGATGCCCCACGAGGTGAGATCTTGCATGGAGCCCCAGACCGAGGGTGATTGACCGTCATCTTGAACTTCTTCCATTTTCTAATAATTGCGCCAACAGTTGTTGCCTTCTCACCAAGCTGCTTGCCTATTGTCCTGTAGCCCATCCCAGCCTTGTGCAGGTCTACAATTGTATCCCTGATGTCCTTACACAGCTCTCTGGTCTTGGCCATTGTGGAGAGGTTGGAGTCTGTTTGATTGAGTGTGTGGACAGGTGTCTTTTATACAGGTAACGAGTTCAAACAGGTGCAGTTAATACAGGTAATGAGTGGAGAACAGGAGGGCTTCTTGAAGAAAAACTAACAGGTCTGTGAGAGCCGGAATTCTTACTGGTTGGTAGGTGATCAAATACTTATGTCATGCAATAAAATGCAAATTAATTACTTAAAAATCATACAATGTGATTTTCTGGATTTTTGTTTTAGATTCCGTCTCTCACAGTTGAAGTGTACCTATGATAAAAATTACAGACCTCTACATGCTTTGTAAGTAGGAAAACCTGCAAAATCGGCAGTGTATCAAATACTTGTTCTCCCCACTGTATCTACTGGGTGAGATACCACAGTGTGACATCACAGCAGCAATATTTGTGACCTGTTGCCACAAGAAAAGGTCAACCAATGAAGAACAAACACCATTGTAAATACAACCCATATTTATGTTTATTTATTTTCCCTTTTATACTTTAACCATTTGCACATCTTTACAACACTGTATATAGACATAATATGACATTTGTCTTTATGCTTTTGTAACTTTGGTGAGTGTAATGCTTACTGTTAATTTTCTATTGTTTTCATATGTTTCCCATGCCAATAAAGCCCCTTAAATTGAACTGAATTGACGGAGACAGGGTCAGGGACAGGGTCGGGGACAGGGACAGGGTCGGGGACAGGGACATGGTCAGGGACAGAGTCAGGGACAGAGACAGAGACATGGTCAGGGACAGAGACATGGTCAGGGACAGGGACAGAGACAGGGACAGGGACAGGGACAGGGACAGGGACAGAGACAGAGACAGGGTCAGGGACAGGGTCAGGGACAGGGACAGGGACAGGGACGGAGACATGGTCAGGGACATGGTCAGGGACAGAGACATGGTCAGGGACATGGTCAGGGACAGAGACAGGGACAGAGACAGGGACATGGTCAGGGTCAGGGACAGAGACATGGTCAGGGTCAGAGACAGAGACAGAGACAGAGACAGGGTCAGGGACAGAGACATGGTCAGGGACAGAGACAGGGACATGGTCAGTGTCAGAGACAGGGACAGAGACAAGGTCAGGGACAGAGACAGGGTCAGGGACAGAGACATGGTCAGGGACATGGTCAAGGACAGAGACAGGGACATGGTCAGGGACAGGGACAGAGACCGAGACATGGTCAGGGACAGAGACAGGGACATGGTCAGGGTCAGAGACAGAGACAGGGACAGAGACAAGGTCAGGGACAGAGACAGGGTCAGAGACATGGTCAGGGACAGAGACATGGTCAGGGACATGGTCAGGGTCAGAGACAGGGACAGAGACAGGGTCAGGGACAGAGACATGGTCAGGGACAGAGACATGGTCAGGGACATGGTCAGGGTCAGAGACAGGGACAGAGACAGAGACAGGGACAGGGACATGGTCAGAGACAGAGACAGGGTCAGGGACATGGTCAAGGACAGAGACAGGGACATGGTCAGGGACAGGGACAGAGACCGAAGGTCAGGGACAGAGACAGGGACATGGTCAGGGTCAGAGACAGAGACAGGGACAGAGACATGGTCAGGGACAGGGACAGAGACCGAGACATGGTCAGGGACAGAGACAGGGACATGGTCAGGGTCAGAGACAGAGACAGGGACAGAGACAAGGTCAGGGACAGAGACAGGGTCAGAGACATGGTCAGAGACAGGGTCAGGGACATGGTCAGGGACATAGACAGGGTCAGGGACATAGACAGGGTCAGGCACAGAGACAGAGACATGGTCAGAGACAGAGACATGGTCAGAGACAGGGACAGGGACATGGTCAGGGACAGAGACAGGGACATGGTCAGGGACAGATACATGGTCAGGGACAGAGACAGGGACATGGTCAGGGACATGGTCAGGGACAAGGACATGGTCAGGGACAGGGACATGGTCAGGGACAGGACATGGTCAGGGACAGGGTCAGGGACAGAGACCGGGTCAGGGACATGGTCAGGGACATGGTCAGGGATAGAGACAGGGTCAAGGGACAGAGACAGGGTCAGGGACATGGTCAGGGACATGGTCAGGGACATGGTCAGGGACAGAGACAGGGTCAGGGACATGGTCAGGGACAGGGACATGGTCAGGGACAGGGACATGGTCAGGGTCAGGGACATGGTCAGGGACAGAGACATGGTCAGGGACAGAGACAGGGTCAGGGACAGAGACAGGGTCAGGGACATGGTCAGGGACATGGTCAGGGACAGGGTCAGGGACATGGTCAGGGTCAGGGACAGAGACAGAGACGTTATTCCAGTACCTTATCTAGTTTAGCTTCGATCTCCACCACATCCGTCTCCACCTCATTGATTCCCGCCCTGCAGAAACACAAGACAGACAGGTCAGTATCATACAGATCCAACCCCTTTATCCCTAACCCTATCCCTAACCCTAACCCTAACCCTAACCCTAACCCTAACCCTAACCCTATCCCTAACCCTATCCCTAACCCTAACCCTAACCCTATCCCTAACCCTATCCCTAACCCTAACCCTATCCCTAACCCTAACCCTAACCCTATCCCTAACCCTATCCCTATCCCTATCCCTATCCCTAACCCTATCCCTAACCCTATCCCTTGCTTGTTACGTCAAACCGTGCAGACAGAATAACAGCAGCAGTAGCTGCATTTCATGTCGTTTGACCTGTTTTTCTACTGACATTTCTTTGTTTATATCCATAAAAGTTATGCTGATTCAATATTTCGACTGGCTGAGAACAGATGTCCGTCTCGTCCCGACACGTTAATTGTCAATAGGACACGTGGAGATCAAATTTCAAAATTTAGACAATGTTGCAAAGACGGCAACGTTTCTACAAACCCGCCGTTGTTGAAAAAACTAACGTTAGGCTAGAAGCAACAGGAAATAATGTGTAGATGAATTGTCTGGCTGGGCTGATGGGTCCATGGATGCGCAGGGATCTGTCCGACGGAACAGAATATAAAGACGCTAAACATGTTTTTTTTTTAATAGTATGGCTTAGAACGCAACTCAAACCAATCACAATGCTTGTTTTGACCAACCCGTTGTAGATTGTTTAGTAGTGTTTCCATAGAGATGTCTGTTGTTGAGATGTTATGATTACAGACATATAGACTAAAGCATGGTGGGGGGGGGATGGCAGACTATTGTGGCTAACGTGATTGGTCGGTCTAATGCCCCTATGCCCCCTGGCTGTCTGTAGGACACACTGACTGAATTTGTTCTGTGTGTGTGTGTGTGTGTGTGTGTGTGTGTGTGTGTGTGTGTGTGTGTGTGTGTGTGTGTGTGTGTGTGTGTGTGTGTGTGTGTGTGTGTGTGTGTGTGTGTGTGTGTGTGTGTGTGTGTGTGAAGCCACTTAGAGAAGCATGCTGAGGCCTGAGGGACCCCCTCCACGGCCCACATATAGGGGGTTACCATGACAACTGACCCCTTCGTGTGTGTGTGTGTGTGTATGTATGTGTGTGTGTGTGTGTGTGTGTGTGTGTGTGTGTGTGTGTATGTGTGTGTGTGTGTGTGTGTGTGTGTGTGTGTGTGTGTGTGTGTGTGTGTGTGTGTGTGTGTGTGTGTGTGTGTGTGTGTGTGTGTGTGTGTGTGTGTGTGTGTGTGTGTGTGTGTATGTTTATATTTGGGTCTAATGGAATAGTAAACCCTAAGGGGGGAGAGAAGGCAGTCAGGGAGCTGTGCATCTACCACCCAATACACACACAGCTACAGGTAATGTATGACCAGCTACAGGTAATGTATGGCCAGCTACAGGTAATGTATGGCCAGCTACAGGTAATGTATGGCCAGCTACAGGTAATGTATGGCCAACTACAGGTAATGTATGGCCAGCTACAGGTAATGTATGACCAGCTACAGGTAATGTATAGCCATCTACAGGTAATGGATGGCCAGCTACAGGTAATATATGGCCAGCTACAGGTAATGTATAGCCATCTACAGGTAATGGATGGCCAGCTACAGGTAATGTATGGCCAACTACAGGTAATGTATGACCAGCTACAGTTAATGTATGGCCAGCTACAGGTAATGTATGGCCAGCTACAGGTAATGTATGGCCAGCTACAGTTCATGTATGGCCAGCTACAGGTCATGTATGGCCAGCTACAGGTAATGTATGGCCAGCTACAGGTAATGTATGGCCAGCTACAGGTCATGTATAGCCAGCTACAGGTAATGTATGGCCAGCTACAGTTAACGTATGGCCAGCTACAGGTAATGTATGGCCAGCTACAGGTAATGTATGGCCAGCTACAGGTAATGTATAGCCATCTACAGGTAATGTATGGCCAGCTACAGGTAATGTATGGCCAGCTACAGGTAATGTATGGCCAGTTACAGGTAATGTATGGCCAGCTACAGGTAATGTATGGCCAGCTACAGTTAATGTATGGCCAGCTACAGTTAATGTATGGCCAGCTACAGGTAATGTATGGCCAGCTACAGTTAATGTATGGCCAGCTACAGGTAATGTATGGCCAGCTACAGGTAATGTATGGCCAGCTACAGGTAATGTATAGCCAGCTACAGGTAATGTATGGCCAGCTACAGGTAATGTATAGCCAGCTACAGGTAATGTATGGCCAGCTACAGGTAATGTATAGCCAGCTACAGGTAATGTATGGCCAGCTACAGGTAATGTATGGTGGGGGTAGAGATGTGGGGGTAGAGATGTAGGAAACTGGTGGGGGTAGAGATGTAGGACACTGGTGGGGGTAGAGATGTAGGACACTGGTTGGGGTAGAGAGGAGGGACACTGGTGGGGGTAGAGATGAAGGAAACTGGTGGAGGTAGAGATGTAGGACACTGGTGGGGGTAGAGATGAAGGACACTGGTGGGGGTAGAGATGTAGGACACTGGTGGGGGTAGAGATGTAGGACACTGGTGGAGGTAGAGATGTAGGACACTGGTGGGGGTAGAGATGAAGGACACTGGTGGGGGTAGAGATGTAGGACACTGGTGGGGGTAGAGATGTAGGACACTGGTGGGGGTAGAGATGTAGGACACTGGTGGGGGTAGAGATGTAGGACACTGGTGAGGGTAGAGATGTAGGACACTGGTGGGGGTAGAGATGTAGGACACTGGTGGGGGTAGAGATGAAGGAAACTGGTGGGGGTAGAGATGAGGGACACTGGTGGGGGTAGAGATGTAGGACACTGGTGGGGGTAGAGATGAAGGACACTGGTGAGGGTAGAGATGTAGGACACTGGTGGGGGTAGAGATGTAGGAAACTGGTGGGGGTAGAGATGTAGGACACTGGTGGGGGTAGAGATGTAGGACACTGGTGGGGGTAGAGATGAAGGAAACTGGTGGGGGTAGAGATGTAGGACACTGGTGGGGGTAGAGATGTAGGACACTGGTGGGGGTAGAGATGAAGGAAACTGGTGGGGGTAGAGATGAAGGACACTGGTGGGGGTAGAGATGTAGGACACTGGTGAGGGTAGAGATGTAGGACACTGGTGGGGGTAGAGATGTAGGACACTGGTGGGGGTAGAGATGTAGGACACTGGTGAGGGTTTACAAGTCAAAGTGTAACCATGAGTTTATGGTCGGAACACCCACAGATTGTTTCCGTGGCGAGAGAGAAGTTCACACCTGTGTTCTAGAACACACATCAGTCGTCTCCCGGGAGATGGTGACCTCACAATCACAACGCCAAGATCACACTCTTTACTTCCCTTCCAAACAGCTGACTGACCACTGTGACTCATCCAGTACACAAAATACAATGTCCTTCTATTGAAGGGGGCTTCTTTAAAAATCTAATAACAGATTGCATCACACAATGTGATGGGTCCAGAAGAACTCGGGCCTCCTGAGTGGCGCAGCGGTCTAAGGCACTAGAGGCGTCACTGGGGGGGCTTTACTTGAACACATTCCCAGAATTCCACAGTTCAGATTTAGGCCTCCTCTCTATCCACCACATCCCATTTCAATCTCTGCTCTCTCCCACCTCCTGTTAATGGTTGACATCAATCACTCTAACACTGTGCATAAACAAAGTACCTGCTGTTCTGTCTGTAGTGTAGCATCTATTAACACAGTAATAACAAGAGAGAGAGAGAGAGAGAGAGAGAGAGAGAGAGAGAGAGAGAGAGAGAGAGAGAGAGAGAGAGAGAGAGAGAGGGAGAGAGAGAGAGGGGGAGAGAGAGGGGGAGAGGGGGGAAGAGAGGGTGAGAGGGGGGAGAGAGAGAGAGAGAGAGAGAGAGAGAGAGAGAGAGAGAGAGAGAGAGAGAGAGAGAGAGAGAGAGAGAGAGAGAGAGAGAGAGGGGGAGAGGGGGGAAGAGAGGGTGAGAGGGGGGAAGAGAGGGGGAGAGAGGGAGAGGGGGAGAGAGAGAGAGCGAGGGAAGGGGTAATCCTACAAACATAGTTTGTAAAAACACCCTTCTCCCTGTCAGAGTCCATGATGAACTCAGAGCAGTTTAGCCTTTTTTGTCATGAATCTTGTTTTGGAGGCAGCTCTGCAGAGTGGTCACTAGCTGGCACAGCCACAAAGTCATACAATCTGATTTTAAACATAAACCTAACCTTAACCCTAACTTTAACCCTAACCTTAACCACATTCCTAACCCTAATGCCTAACCCTAATGCCTAACCTGAAATTAAGACCAAAAAGCTAATTTTCATGACTTTTTACAATATAACCTATTCTGACTTTGCAGCTGGCTTATCTAAGGGGAAATCACTCAGTTATGCCTCCTTTAACAAGAGCATGACTTTCTACACTGCCTTTCAAGGTTGTACATGCACCGGTACGCACACACACACACACACACACACACACACACACACACACACACACACACACACACACACACACACACACACACACACACACACACACACACACACACACACACACACACACACACACACACACACACACACACACACACACACACACACACACACATGCTGGGGCACTCATGTGAACAGGCATTTTAGGGGTTAGGAGAAATCAATAACCTAACACAAAGCTGTCATGATGTCAAGGTTACGCGCTAGTGTGTGTGTGTGTGTGTGTGTGTGTGTGTGTGTGTGTGTGTGTGTGTGTGTGTGTGTGTGTGTGTGTGTGTGTGTGTGTGTGTGTGTGTGTGTGTGTGTGTGTGTGTGTGTGTGTGTGTGTGTGTGTGTGTGTGTGATATGTGTGCGGTAGTGGTCACCAAACGGTCGATCGTGATCGTGACTGGTCGATCTCCAAATCAATCACCAAACATTTCTGTAAAACATCCAATGATAAATCCTTGTGTTCCTGTTTCGTTTGATTCAGCAGCTCTGGTTCCTGAACTCCGCCTACACGGCAGGCCCAGAGAGCCAATCAAGTGCACCTATAGGCCTACCGCTGGCCAATCAGATAGCTCAGATCACCGTGTCTGCACAGTTTCCTGGAACCCGTAGACTGTAAAAGAAACCTGGAACACACAGCAAAGTTGATACTGTGAGATTTCAAACCTCGTAAAACCATGACTAGAGAGAGACTCAACAAAAATACAGCAAAGAGATGCTGTTTCTATGAGAGTTCACGTTTGTTGTATTTATTTAATTTAAAAAAATGTTTTGTTAAGTCTTTTGTTCACAGAATATTAGAGTTTTTTTCTCACTTCTTGAAACAATGTCGGTTTTTGCAAAAACAGTAAATACGTTTTTGAAAATGTGGCTAGCCTTCTCAAAACATAAATACATTCATCAACAGAACACGACTGTCTGCTAAGAGACGAACACTAAAATATATGCCTTGAGTCTAAGCTGACAAAACAGAAAGTTAGTCTGTCTTTTAAAAGATCCCAGTAGATCAAAAGGTATTCTTAGCTGTCACTAAATCATGATGATCACATTTGGAAATGCAACTATTAAAAGGTGCATAATTATTACTTATTCTTTTATGTATATTTCACCAAACAATTTCATAAACATCAAATCAAATATTATTTCTGATCAAAAATAAAATACAAAATTAACACATTGTGTGGAGAATTCATTCATTGCTACATCACCATCCAACTCCATACATTTATATTCTACACAAAGGCTGACCACATAAAGGCTGACCACATAAAGGCTGACCACACAAAGGCTGACCACATAAAGGCTGACCACATAAAGGCTGACCACATAAAGACTGACCACATAAAGGCTGACCACACAAAGGCTGACCACATAAAGGCTGACCACATAAAGGCTGACCACATAAAGACTGACCACATAAAGGCTGACCAGACAAAGGCTGACCACACAAAGGCTGACCACATAAAGACTGACCACATAAAGACTGACCACACAGGTTTCTACACATAAAGGTTAACCACATAAAGGTTTACCATATAAAGGCTGACCACATAAAGGCTGACCACATAAAGGCTGACCACATAAAGGCTGACCACATAAAGGCTGACCACACAGGTTTCTACACATAAAGGCTGACCACACAAAGGCTGACCACATAAAGGCTGACGACATAAATACTGACCACACAGGTTTCTACACATAAAGGTTAACCACATAAAGGTTTACCACACAAAGGCTGACCACATAAAGGCTGACCACATAAAGGCTGACCACATAAAGGTTGACCACACAAAGGCTGACCACACAAAGGCTGACCACACAAAGGCTGACCACATAAAGGCTGACCACATAAAGGCTGACCACATAAAGGCTGACCTCATAAAGGCTGACCACATAAAGGCTGACCACACAAAGGCTGACCACATAAAGGATGCCCACACACACACACACACACACACACACACACACACACACACACACACACACACACACACACACACACACACACACACACACACACACACACACACACACACACACACACACACACACACACACACACACACACACACATACACAGGCACACACAGGCACACACAGGCACACACAGGCACACAAACACACAGAGATACACACAGACAGACAGACACACACACACACACACACACACACACACACACACACACACACACACACACACACACACACACACACACACACACACACACACACACACACACACACACACACACACACACACACACACAGACAGACAGTCACACAGACACACACACAGGCACACACACACACAGACACATACACAGGCACGCACACACACACACACACACAGAGATACACACAGACAGACAGACAGACACACACACACACACACACACAGACAGACAGACACACAGATGGGGATGTTTGCTAAACTGAGTATCCATTAGATCACAAACTAAGGATTTGGAACGATCTTTGGATTTATTGATTAAGCGTCGCTGTGCTAATCTTCTCTGCAAGTTTGATTAAGTTGATTAAGTAGACACAGACTGTCTTAAGACACACACACACAGAGACACACACACACACACACAGATCATCACACAGAGAGCAGCTCACTTCTGACTAATCTCTCTCTGTCTCTCTCTCTCTCTGTCTCTCTGTCTCTCTCTCTCTCTCTCTCTCTCTCTGCCTCTCTCTCTCTCTCTCTGTCTCTCTCTATCTCTCTCTCTCTCTGCCTCTGCCCCCCTCTCTGCCTCTGCCCCCCTCTCTGCCTCTGCCTCTCTCTCTCTCTCTCTCTCTCTCTCTCTCTCTCTCTCTCTCTCTCTCTCTCTCTCACTATTCTCTCTCT
>NC_092097.1:57118554-57135660 GCF_045679555.1 Salvelinus alpinus
ATGGGTTGTATTTACAGTGGTGTTTGTTCTTCACTGGTTGCCCTTTTCTTGTGGCAACAGGTCACAAATCTTGCTGCTGTGATGGCACACTGTGGAATTTCACCCAGTAGATATGGGAGTTTATCAAAATTGGATTTGTTTTCGAATTCTTTGTGGATCTGTGTAATCTGAGGGAAATATGTCTCTCTAATATGGTCATACATTGGGCAGGAGGTTAGGAAGTGCAGCTCAGTTTCCACCTCATTTTGTGGGCAGTGTGCACATAGCCTGTCTTCTCTTGAGAGCCATGTCTGCCTACGGCGGCCTTTCTCAATAGCAAGGCTATGCTCACTGAGTCTGTACATAGTCAAAGCTTTCCTTAAGTTTGGGTCAGTCACAGTGGTCAGGTATTCTGCCACTGTGTACTCTCTGTTTAGGGCCAAATAGCATTCTAGTTTGCTCTGTTTTTTTGTTAATTCTTTCCAATGTGTCAAGTAATTATCTTTTTGTTTTCTCATGATTTGGTTGGGTCTAATTGTGCTGTTGTCCTGGGGCTCTGTGGGGTGTGTTTGTGTTTGTGAACAGAGCCCTAGGACCAGCTTGCTTAGGGGACTCTTCTCCAGGTTCATCTCTCTGTAGGTGATGGCTTTGTTATGGAAGGTTTGGGAATCGCTTCCTTTTAGGTGGTTGTAGAATTTAACGGCTCTTTTCTGGATTTTGATAATTAGTGGGTATCGGCCTAATTCTGCTCTGCATGCATTATTTGGTGTTCTACGTTGTACACGGAGGATATTTTTGCAGAATTCTGCATGCAGAGTCTCAATTTGGTGTTTGTCCCATTTTGTGAAATCTTGGTTGGTGAGCGGACCCCAGACCTCACAACCATAAAGGGCAATGGGCTCTATGACTGATTCAAGTATTTTTAGCCAGATCCTAATTGGTATGTTGAAATTTATGTTCCTTTTGATGGCATAGAAGGCCCTTCTTGCCTTGTCTCTCAGATCGTTCACAGCTTTGTGGAAGTTACCTGTGGTGCTGATGTTTAGGCCGAGGTATGTATAGTTTTTTGTGTGCTCTAGGGCAACGGTGTCTAGATGGAATTTGTGGTCCTGGTGACTGGACCTTTTTTGGAACACCATTATTTTGGTCTTACTGAGATTTACTGTCAGGGCCCAGGTCTGACAGAATCTGTGCAGAAGATCTAGGTGCTGCTGTAGGCCCTCCTTGGTTGGTGACAGAAGCACCAGATCATCAGCAAACAGTAGACATTTGACTTCGGATTCTAGTAGGGTGAGACCGGGTGCTGCAGACTGTTCTAGTGCCCGCGCCAATTCGTTGATATATATGTTGAAGAGGGTGGGGCTTAAGCTGCATCCCTGTCTCACCCCACGACCCTGTGTGAAGAAATGTGTGTGTTTTTTGCCAATTTTAACCGCACACTTGTTGTTTGTGTACATGGATTTTATAATGTCGTATGTTTTACCCCCAACACCACTTTCCATCAATTTGTATAGCAGACCCTCATGCCAAATTGAGTCGAAGGCTTTTTTGAAATCAACAAAGCATGAGAAGACTTTGCCTTTGTTTTGGTTTGTTTGGTTGTCAATTAGGGTGTGTAGGGTGAATACATGGTCTGTTGTACGGTAATTTGGTAAAAAGCCAATTTGACATTTGCTCAGTACATTGTTTTCATTGAGGAAATGTACGAGTCTGCTGTTAATGATAATGCAGAGTATTTTCCCAAGGTTACTGTTGACGCATATTCCACGGTAGTTATTGGGGTCAAATTTGTCTCCACTTTTGTGGATTGGGGTGATCAGTCCTTGGTTCCAAATATTGGGGAAGATGCCAGAGCTAAGGACGATGTTAAAGAGTTTTAGTATAGCCAATTGGAATTTGTTGTCTGTATATTTGATCATTTCATTAAGGATACCATCAACACCACAGGCCTTTTTGGGTTTGAGGGTTTTTATTTTGTCCTGTAACTCATTCAAGGTAATTGGAGAATCCAATGGGTTCTGGTAGTCTTTAATAGTTGATTCTAGGATTTGTATTTGATCATGTATATGTTTTTGTTCTTTATTCTTTGTTATAGAGCCAAAAAGATTGGAGAAGTGGTTTACCCATACATCTCCATTTTGGATAGATAATTCTTCGTGTTGTTGTTTGTTTAGTGTTTTCCAATTTTCCCAGAATTGGTTAGAGTCTATGGAGTCTTCAATTACATTGAGCTGATTTCTGACGTGCTGTTCCTTCTTTTTCCGTAGTGTATTTCTGTATTGTTTTAGTGATTCGCCATAGTGAAGGCGTAGACTCAGGTTTTCCGGGTCTCTATGTTTTTGGTTGGACAGGTTCCTCAATTTATTTCTTAGATTTTTGCATTCTTTATCAAACCATTTGTCATTGTTGTTCATTTTCTTCGGTTTTCTATTTGAGATTTTTAGATTTGATAGGGAAGCTGAGAGGTCAAATATACTGTTAAGATTTTCTACTGCCAAGTTTACACCTTCACTATTGCAGTGGAACATTTTACCCAGGAAGTTGTCTAAAAGGGATTGAATTTGCTGTTGCCTAATTGTTTTTTGGTAGGTTTCCAAACTGCATTCCTTCCATCTATAGCATTTCTTAATGTTACTCAGTTCCTTTGGCTTTGATGCCTCATGATTGAGTATTGCTCTGTTCAAGTAGACTGTGATTTTGCTGTGGTCTGATAGGGGTGTCAGTGGGCTGACTGTGAACGCTCTGAGAGACTCTGGGTTGAGGTCAGTGATAAAGTAGTCTACAGTGCTACTGCCAAGAGATGAGCTATAGGTGAACCTACCATAGGAGTCCCCTCGAAGCCTACCATTGACTATGTACATACCCAGCGTGCGACAGAGCTGCAGGAGTTGTGACCCGTTTTTGTTGGTTATGTTGTCATAGTTGTGCCTAGGGGGGCATATGGGGGAGGGAATGCTGTCACCTGCAGGCAGGTGTTTGTCCCCCTGTGTGCTGAGGGTGTCAGGTTCTTGTCCAGTTCTGGCATTTAGGTCGCCACAGACTAATACATGTCCCTGGGCCTGGAAATGATTGATTTCCCCCTCCAGGATGGAGAAGCTGTCTTTATTAAAGTATGGGGATTCTAGTGGGGGGATATAGGTAGCACACAGGAGGACATTTTTCTCTGTTAAGATAATTTCCTTTTGAATTTCTAGCCAAATGTAAAATGTTCCTGTTTTGATTAATTTAATGGAGTGAGTTAGGTCTGCTCTATACCAAATTAGCATTCCCCCTGAGTCCCTTCCCTGTTTCACACCTGGTAGTTTGGTGGATGGGACTACCAGCTCTCTGTAACCTAGAGGGCAACCAGTGGGTCCGTCTCCGCTATACCATGTTTCTTGCAGGATGACAATGTCTGCATTACCGATTTCTTTGGTGAAGTCCGTGTTCCTGCTCTTTAGGCCAAAGGCAGATGACCTCAGGCCTTGGATATTCCAGGATGATATAGTGAAGGCTTTTTGTTCCATAAAGTGTCCAATGTTGTTGGCCGTGTGGTTTGGCCTCAGGCCAGTAAGTGTGAGCAGAGCCTGCTGAGCATCTGGTACATGCCGTTGGCTTGGGCGAGTGTAAGAGTGGGGGTTGGGCCTGTTTGCCCGCTCACTACCTGGGCGTATGTGTGACTTCCATGTTGATGCTCTCTTTGCGGGGGTGGGGTGCATGGGGTGGGCAGGAGTGGCATAGGTCTGATCTGAGGGGGCCTAAATGGGGTGTGGGCATGGTTGATGTGGGGGGGTGTTGATTGGTTGGGGTGGGGGTGTGGATGTGTCTGGGGGTGCTGTGGTCTGGATGTAAGTCCTCTTGGCGTGGGTCCTCTATGTGTAGGTCCACGGGGGGGTCCTGCAGGTCTTGGAGGGTGTCTCGCTGGTCTGGGTGGGGTGTCTATTGATCTGTTGCTCCTGTGTGAAGTGTTGGGGCTGCGTTTGAGAGCGATGTCCTTTAGAGTCCGGACAAAGGTGGGCACTGCTGCCTTATAGAGGTGGACCTGGTCATAGAGGCTGTTCAAGTCCAGGGTGGAGTGGTGGGCCAGGAAAACATTTGGTTTTGAGGCACAGTCACGGGAAATGCTTGCGTTTACCCGCTGTATTGTAGCAGGGTGGAAGTCTTTTCGTGGTAGCAGGGTGGAGATAACCACTTGTGCATTGGGGAAAGTAGAAGAAGCTTTTTCAATCACTCCCTTCAGTGCTGTGGCCACCCTTTCCTGCTTTGCTCTCAGGTCGTTTGTGCCTGTGTGTATTATTATGTGGCTAGGTGAGCCTAGTTTGTCCTCAGACAGAAGGTCTAGGGCGCGCTGGGTGTTTGGACACCAGAGTTTAGACACACTGTGTTTGGGAAAAAGTTTTTTTTCTTCTATATATTTCCCATTTGAGTCCATAAGGAGAACAATCTGTGTCTTGTGTTTGTTCTCAGTGGGTGTGGGGGGGTTGTCAGGAGGGCTATCAGGGTGGCTGACAGGGGGGGTGCTCAGGGGGGGTGAGAGCTGCTGGGCTTGGGTTTTTTCTTTTGTCTGTTCTGCTGTGATGTTGACTCTATGGTCAGGGTCTGGTGTGGACTGTTCTGCTGTGGTGTCGAGACTTTTGTCCGGTGCTGAGGTGGGCTGTTCTGCTGGCGTCTCTGTGGGGATGGCCACCTCCCTAGTGGGTTGTTCTCTGTCACATGCCATCCCCCTCAACCTCTCCTCCAGCAGTCTGATCCTCTCCTCCATCCCCCTCTCCCTCTCCTCCAGCAGTCTGATCCTCTCCTCTAGTGCTTTGTTCTGCTCCTGCTTCTGCTCTTTCTCCTGTTGAAGTTGTCTCACCACTGTCCAGAGTGCAGATATGTCTCTCTCCACCTCCAGCTCTCCTGGTCTGGTTAAGGGGTTGTTGTGCTGGACTGTTGTCTGGGTCTGTGCTGACTGGAGTGTAATCACCTGCTGTTCCAGCTCCACCTGCCTTACCTCCAGCTGGGTGAATTTATCCTTCATTTCAATGAGGGAGAAGTGCTCTGTACTGGGAGGTTGACTGTCTGCTGAGGGTTGCTCGTCTGTGGGGTTATATGATGAAGAGGTCTGGTCTGACCCGCTTGGGGTGGGGGTATCTTTATCAAGGGAGAGCTTCTCCTGCTGGGCTAATTCTTTGATTAGGTGAAAGTCCAGCTGAAACTGTTTGGGGTTGCCCTGTACCAATACTGTTCCAGACTTATACAGTGAGGGAAAAAAGTATTTGATCCCCTGCTGATTTTGTACGTTTGCCCACTGACAAAGAAATGATCAGTCTATAATTTTAATGGTAGGTTTATTTGAACAGTGAGAGACAGAATAACAACAAAAAAATCCAGAAAAACGCATGTCAAAAACGTTATAAATTGATTTGCATTTTAATGAGGGAAATAAGTATTTGACCCCCTCTCAATCAGAAAGATTTCTGGCTCCCAGGTGTCTTTCATACAGGTAACGAGCTGAGATTAGGAGCACACTCTTAAAGGGAGTGCTCCTAATCTCAGTTTCTTACCTGTATAAAAGACACCTGTCCACAGAAGCAATCAATCAATCAGATTCCAAACTCTCCACCATGGCCAAGACCAAAGAGCTCTCCAAGGATGTCAGGGACAAGATTGTAGATCTACACAAGGCTGGAATGGGCTACAAGACCATTGCCAAGCAGCTTGGTGAGAAGGTGACAACAGTTGGTGTCTCTCACTGTTCAAATAAACCTACCATTAAAATTACAGACTGATAATTTCTTTGTCAGTGGGCAAACGTACAAAATCAGCAGGGGATCAAATACTTTTTTCCCTCACTGTATAGATTTATGTTAGCTGACTCAGAGTCCTCGTTGTCAAGTATCCTGAGTTTCCACCCCTCGTTAACCCCCCCTCTCTTAACAGAGGGGTAGTGTGCTAATATAGCACTGTGCCATGCCAGGGGATGGTTTGTGTGGAAGATAAGGTTGCTGATGTTCCCATTTTTGTAATAGTCAGCAAAAAGTGTCTCTTGATTTTCCATAAGGAGCTTCATTTTGTGCTCTTTTCTTGCCTTATCATTCTTTACACTCACAGGGTACTGTATTTTAATTACCTCTGAACAGCAGGAGGGAGCTTCTAAGGCCTCTCCATTTGGTTGGGGTAGACTATTCGACTCTCCTGCCATTGTTGGGCTAATGGTCTTTGACACCTCTCACTTGACACGTCAGTGCTAGTTGAAGCTGTATCAAGTCAGTTACAGTTGAATACAGTTGAAGCTGTATCTCTCTCAGTTCCACAAAAAATCCAAGTTTAACTAACTCTAAATCTATCTTTTTTAAAGAAAATGCTGAAAAATGCAGGAGCTCATCTGATCATCTCTCTCTCTCTCTCTCTCTCTCTCTCTCTCTCTCTCTCTCTCTCTCTCTCTCTCTCTCTCTCTCTCTCTCTCTCTCTCTCTCTCTCTCTCTCTCTCTCTCTCTCAATTCAATTCAATTCAATTCAATTCAATTTCAATTCAAGGGGCTTTATTGGCATGGGAAACATGTGTTAACATTGCCAAAGCAAGTGAGGTAGATATTATACAAAAGTGAAATAAACAATACAAATTAACAGTAAACATTACACATACAGAAGTTTCAAAACAATAAAGACATTACAAATGTTATATTATATATATACAGTGTTGTAACAATGTACAAATGGTTAAAGCACACAAGTTAAAATAAATAAGCATAAATATGGGTTGTATTTACAATGGTGTTTGTTCTTCACTGGTTGCCCTTTTCTTGTGGCAACAGGTCACAAATCTTGCTGCTGTGATGGCACACTGTGGAATTTCTCCCAGTAGATATGGGAGTTTATCAAAATTGGATTTGTTTTCAAATTCTTTGTGGATCTGTGTAATCTGTGGGAAATATGTCTCTCTAATATGGTCATACATTGGGCAGGAGGTTAGGAAGTGCAGCTCAGTTTCCACCTCATTTTGTGGGCAGTGAGCACATAGCCTGTCTTCTCTTGAGAGCCATGTCTGCCTACGGCGGCCTTTCTCAATAGCAAGGCTATGCTCACTGAGTCTGTACATAGTCAAAGCTTTCCTTAAGTTTGGGTCAGTCACAGTGGTCAGGTATTCTGCCACTGTGTACTCTCTGTTTAGGGCCAAATAGCATTCTAGTTTGCTCTGTTTTTTTGTTAATTCTTTCCAATGTGTCAAGTAATTATCTTTTTGTTTTCTCATGATTTGGTTGGGTCTAATTGTGCTGTTGTCCTGGGGCTCTGTGGGGTGTGTTTGTGTTTGTGTTCTCTCTCTCTATATCTCTCTCTCTCTCTCTCTCTCTCTCTCTCTCTCTCTCTCTCTCTCTCTTCTCTCTCTCTCTCTCTCTCTCTCTACTATTCTCTCTCTCTCTCTCTCTCTCTCTCTCTCTCTCTCTCTCTCTCTCTCTCTCTCTATTCTCTCTCTCTCTCTCTCTCTCTCTCTACTATTCTCTCTCTCTCTCTCTCTCTCTCTCTCTCTCTCTCTCTCTCTCTCTCTCTCTCTCTCTCTACTATATCTCTCTCTCTCTCTCTCTCTCTCTCTCTCTCTCTCTCTCTCTCTACTCTCTCTCTCTCTCTCTCTCTCTCTACTATTCTCTCTCTCTCTCTCTCTCTCTCTCTCTCTCTCTCTCTCTCTCTCTCTCTCTCTCTCTCTCTCTCTCTCTCTCTCTCTCTCTCTCTCTCTCTCTCTCTCTCTCTCTCTCTCTCTCTCTCTCTCTCTCTCTCTCTCTCTCTCTCTCTCTCTCTCTCTCTCTCTCTCTCTCTCTCTCTCTCTCTCTCTCTCTCTCTCTCTCTCTCTCTCTCTCTCTCTCTCTCTCTCTCTCCCTCTCTCTCTCTCTCTCTCTCTCTCTCTCTCTCTCTCTCTCTCTCTCTCTCTCTCTCTCTCTCTCTCTCTATATCTCTCTCTCTCTCTCTCTCTCTCTCTCTCTCTCTCTACTATTCTCTCTCTCTCTCTCTCTCTCTCTACTATTCTCTCTCTCTCTCTCTCTCTCTCTCTCTCTCTCTCTCTCTCTCTCTCTCTCTCTCTCTCTCTCTCTCTCTCTCTCTCTCTCTCTCTCTCTCTCTCTCTCTCTCTCTCTCTCTCTCCCCCTCTCTCTCCTATCATCCCCTCATCAATATGAATAATTAGCAGGCTCAGAGGGCCAGTTGGAAGCTCTGCTCCATTTCTCTGTCCATCCTCTTCCTTCTTCTGTCCCGCTCTCCCTTCAGGCGTTGAGATGGGAACCACAGGGGGAGAGTGTGTGTGTGTGTTCTAGAGAGAAGGGAGTTGAGGGGGGACATCTGCAGAGTCTTTAAACACTGTCTAGCTTGAATCCAAGCCTCTGTCCTCCTATCTGTGGCAGCCAAACACACACCACTAATCACACGAACACCCATTACTCCAAACTGTCCGCTTTTCACACCAAAAAAACAAAACTAGCCCAAATAAAACACAATCTACTCAGTGATGCTTTCATTACAAACAAAGAGGCTTTCACTGCCCCACAAAACACCCCAATCACAGCTAACGTCACCCTGATTCATTCTGATTTCCCCCCCAAAAAGAAACGATTGACTGAATTAACTGCGATCAGACAAAGAGACTTATACATCATTGTGACAAAGATGGACAAGGTCTTCTTGTGTGTGTCTATATTCTATAATCCATTTGATTTAACTGTTATGAGGCTCTTCTCTCACCCAGAACCAAAGAGAAAAGCCATCCACTATCCGAAACAACTAATGATTATAATTGAACTCACAACCTTGGTGTTGCCTAGCCTGGTCCTAGGCCTGTGTGTGCTGTCTTGACAACTCTCTTGTCGTTGCTGGCAAGACAGCACAGATGTAGGACCAGGCTATATATTGTCATATATGCCCCTTTAGCAGACTCTTTTATCGAAAGAGATTAGTCATGTCACGCCCTGGCCTTAGTATTCTTTGTTTTCTTTATTATTTTAGTTAGGTCAGGGTGTGACATGGGGAATGTATGTGTTTTGGTTTGTCTAGGGGTTTGTATGTTAAATGGGTCAGTGTCTTGTCTAGGTGTTTGTATGTCTATGGCTGCCTAGATTGGTTCTCAATTAGAGGCAGCTGTGGTTCATTGTCTCTGATTGAGAGCCATATTTAAGGCAGCCATAGGCATTGGGTTTTGTGGGTAATTGTCTATGTCATTGTGTAGTGTTTAGTGTCAGCACTGTTTGTTTAAATAGCGTCACGATCGTCAGTTTGTTGTTTTGATTAAGTATTCGTGTTACGTCTTTGTCATCTATTAAAAGATGTACTTTTCACACGCTGCATTTTGGTCCTCTCTCTCACCGCAAGACGATCGTGACAAGTCATGAGCGCATACATTTTTGTTGTTAAGGTAGCCCCCAGCTGGAGTTTAACTCATGATCCTAATGTTGCAAGTGACATAGTCTACAAACGGAGCCACGGAGGCTAGGTGTCATGTGTGCTCCTCTCTCTCCGGCCTCTAGGTCACCGGGCTGCTCGTTATGGCGCACACCTGTCACCATCGTTACGCGCATCAGTGCATAATAACACTCACCTGGACTCCAGCACATCCCTGATTACCTTCTCTATATATGTCACTCCCTTTGGTTCCTTCTCTATATATGTCACTCCCTTTGGTTCCTTCCCTATATATGTCACTCCCTTTGGTTCCTTCTCTATATATGTCACCCCCTTTGGTTCCTTCTCTATATATGTCACTCCCTTTGGTTCCTTCTCTATATATGTCACTCCCCTTTGGTTCCTTCCCTATATATGTCACTCCCCTTTGCTTCCTTCTCTATATACAGTGGGGCAAAAAAGTATTTAGTCAGCCACCAATTGTGCAAGTTCTCCCACTTAAAAAGATGAGAGAGGCCTGTAATTTTCATCATAGGTACACTTCAACTATGACAGACAAAATGAGGAAAAAAAATCCAGAAAATCACATTGTAGGATGTTTTATGAATTTATTTGCAAATTATGGTGGAAAATAAGTATTTGGTCAATAACAAAAGTTTCTCAATACTTTGTTATGTACCCTTTGTTGGCAATGACAGAGGTCAAACGTTTTCTGTAAGTCTTCACAAGGTTTTCACACACTGTTGCTGGTATTTTGGCCCATTCCTCCATGCAGATCTCCTCTAGAGCAGTGATGTTTTGGGGCTGTTTCTGGGCAACACGGACTTTCAACTCCCTCCAAAGATTTTCTATGGGGTTGAGATCTGGAGACTGGCTAGGCCACTCCAGGACCTTGAAATTCTTCTTACGAAGCCACTCCTTCGTTGCCCGGGCGGTGTGTTTGGGATCATTGTCATGCTGAAAGACCCAGCCACGTTTCATCTTCAATGCCCTTGCTGATGGAAGGAGGTTTTCACTCAAAATCTCACGATACATGGCCCCATTCATTCTTTCCTTTACACGGATCAGTCGTCCTGGTCCCTTTGCAGAAAAACAGCCCCAAAGCATGATGTTTCCACCCCCATGCTTCACAGTAGGTATGGTGTTCTTTGGATGCAACTCAGCATTCTTTGTCCTCCAAACACGACGAGTTGAGTTTTTACCAAAAAGTTCTATTTTGGTTTCATCTGACCATATGACATTCTCCCAATCTTATTCTGGATCATCCAAATGCTCTCTAGCAAACTTCAGATGGGCCTGGACATGTACTGGCTTAAGCAGGGGGACACGTCTGGCACTGCAGGATTTGAGTCCCTGGCGGCGTAGTGTGTTACTGATGGTAGGCTTTGTTACTTTGGTCCCAGCTCTCTGCAGGTCATTCACTAGGTCCCCCCGTGTGGTTCTGGGATTTTTGCTCACCGTTCTTGTGATCATTTTGACCCCACGGGGTGAGATCTTGCGTGGAGCCCCAGATCGAGGGAGATTATCAGTGGTCTTGTATGTCTTCCATTTCCTAATAATTGCTCCCACAGTTGATTTCTTCAAACCAAGCTGCTTACCTATTGCAGATTCAGTCTTCCCAGCCTGGTGCAGGTCTACAATTTTGTTTCTGGTGTCCTTTGACAGCTCTTTGGTCATGGTCATAGTGGAGTTTGGGGTGTGACTGTTTGAGGTTGTGGACAGGTGTCTTTTATACTGATAACAAGTTCAAACAGGTGCCATTAATACAGGTAACGAGTGGAGGACAGAGGAGCCTCTTAAAGAAGAAGTTACAGGTCTATGAGAGCCAGAAAACTTGCTTGTTTGTAGGTGATCAAATACTTATTTTCCACCATAATTTGCAAATAAATTCATAAAAAATCCTACAATGTGATTTTCTGGATTTTTTTTTCTCATTTTGTCTGTCATAGTTGAAGTGTACCTATGATGAAAATTACAGGCCTCTCTCATCTTTTTAAGTGGGAGAACTTGCACAATTGGTGGCTGACTAAATACTTTTTTGCCCCACTGTATGTCACCCCCTTTGGTTCCTTCTCTATATATGTCACTCCCTTTGGTTCCTTCTCTATATATGTCACTCCCTTTGGTTCCTTCTCTATATATGTCACTCCCTTTGGTTCCTTCTCTATATATGTCACTCCCTTTGGTTCCTTCTCTATATATGTCCCTCCCTTTGGTTCCTTCCCTTTAAGTCACACTGTAAACTAAAGACCCAGTCACACTGTAAACTAAAGACACAGTCACACTGTAAACTAAAGACACAGTCACACTGTAAACTAAAGACCCAGTCACACTGTAAACTAAAGACACAGTCACACTGTAAACTAAAGACACAGTCACACTGTAAACTATAGACCCAGTCACACTGTAAACTAAAGACACAGTCACACTGTAAACTAAAGACACAGTCACACTGTAAACTAAAGACCCAGTCACATTGTAAACTAAAGACACAGTCACACTGTAAACTAAAGACACAGTCACACTGTAAACTATAGACCCAGTCACACTGTAAACTAAAGACACCAGTCACACTGTAAACTAAAGACCCAGTCACACTGTAAACTAAAGACCCAGTCACACTGTAAACTAAAGACACAGTCACACTGTAAACTAAAGACCCAGTCACACTGTAAACTAAAGACACAGTCACACTGTAAACTAAAGACCCAGTCACACTGTAAACTAAAGACACAGTCACACTGTAAACTAAAGACCCAGTCACACTGTAAACTAAAGACCCAGTCACACTGTAAACTAAAGACACAGTCACACTGTACCCTAAAGACCCAGTCACACTGTAAACTAAAGACACAGTCACACTGTAAACTAAAGACCCAGTCACACTGTAAACTAAAGACACAGTCACACTGTAAACTAAAGACACAGTCACACTGTAAACTATAGACCCAGTCACACTGTAAACTAAAGACACCAGTCACACTGTAAACTAAAGACCCAGTCACACTGTAAACTAAAGACCCAGTCACACTGTAAACTAAAGACCCAGTCACACTGTAAACTAAAGACACCAGTCACACTGTAAACTAAAGACCCAGTCACACTGTAAACTAAAGACACCAGTCACACTGTAAACTAAAGACCCAGTCACACTGTAAACTAAAGACCCAGTCACACTGTAAACTAAAGACACCAGTCACACTGTAAACTAAAGACCCAGTCACACTGTAAACTAAAGACACAGTCACACTGTAAACTAAAGACACAGTCACACTGTAAACTAAAGACCCAGTCACACTGTAAACTAAAGACCCAGTCATACTGTAAACTAAAGACCCAGTCACACTGTAAACTAAAGACCCAGTCACACTGTAAACTAAAGACACAGTCACACTGTAAACTAAAGACCCAGTCACACTGTAAACTAAAGACCCAGTCACACTGTAAACTAAAGACACCAGTCACACTGTAAACTAAAGACCCAGTCACACTGTAAACTAAAGACCCAGTCATACTGTAAACTAAAGACCCAGTCACACTGTAAACTAAAGACCCAGTCACACTGTAAACTAAAGACACAGTCACACTGTAAACTAATGTAGTACCACAATAGTATGTTTATCCCACGTGTCA
The DNA here is from genome assembly GCF_045679555.1 of Salvelinus alpinus. Lineage (NCBI taxonomy): Eukaryota > Metazoa > Chordata > Actinopteri > Salmoniformes > Salmonidae > Salvelinus > Salvelinus alpinus. The sequence continues at coordinate 57,131,509 of NC_092097.1, forward strand.
TGACCATAACTACACTGATTATATCACATGCTGCCTGTTGTCGGCACAATCTAAATATTTCTACCACACCCGCACGCACGCACGCACGTACGCACACACACACACACACACACACACACATACACACACCAAAACCCTATAGCTAAATCCTAATGAGCCACACAACCCCTTACTGGTCACAAAGCTCTCCTAAATCTGACAGTAAAACGAACCAATTACCAACACAGGAAACATCAGGGTTTTGGGGGGGGGACTCCCATTAGAATACTGATATGTATACCTCAGCTGGTTTCCCTCATTCTGTTGTGAAGGAAGTGTGAACGAACATGCAGCCAGGTCTCTATGTAATCTTTTCCTCTCATCTGAAACGGTACCTGAGTTAACTGCATCGTGTACTGGTTTGGGACAGAACCGCATAGGGAATAGGGTGCCATTTGGGATATAGGGAATAGGGTGCCATTTGGGATATAGGGAATAGGGTGCCATTTGGGATATAGGGAATAGGGTGCCATTTGGATATAGGGAATAGGGTGCCATTTGGATATAGGGAATAGGGTGCCATTTGGATATAGGGAATAGGGTGCCATTTGGGATATAGGGAATAGGGTGCCATTTGGGATATAGGGAATAGGGTGCCATTTGGGATATAGGGAATAGGGTGCCATTTGGGATATAGGGAATAGGGTGCCATTTGGGATATAGGGAATAGGGTGCCATTTGGATATAGGGAATAGGGTGCCATTTGGGATATAGGGAATGGGGTGCCATTTGGGATATAGGGAATAGGGTGCCATTTGGATATAGGGAATAGGGTGCCATTTGGGATATAGGGAATAGGGTGCCATTTGGATATAGGGAATAGGGTGCCATTTGGGATATAGGGAATAGGGTGCCATTTGGGATATAGGGAATAGGGTGCCATTTGGATATAGGGAATAGGGTGCCATTTGGGATATAGGGAATAGGGTGCCATTTGGGATATAGGGAATAGGGTGCCATTTGGATATAGGGAATAGGGTGCCATTTGGGATATAGGGAATAGGGTGCCATTTGGGATATAGGGAATAGGGTGCCATTTGGATATAGGGAATAGGGTGCCATTTGGGATATAGGGAATAGGGTGCCATTTGGGATATAGGGAATAGGGTGCCATTTGGATATAGGGAATAGGGTGCCATTTGGATATAGGGAATAGGGTGCCATTTGGATATAGGGAATAGGGTGCCATTTGGATATAGGGAATAGGGTGCCATTTGGATATAGGGAATAGGGTGCCATTTGGATATAGGGAATAGGGTGACATTTGGATATAGGGAATAGGGTGCCATTTGGATATAGGGAATAGGGTGCCATTTGGGATATAGGGAATAGGGTGACATTTGGATATAGGGAATAGGGTGCCATTTGGGATATAGGGAATAGGGTGCCATTTGGGATATAGGGAATAGGGTGTCATTTGGGATATAGGGAATAGGGTGCCATTTGGGATATAGGGAATAGGGTGCCATCTGGGATATAGGGAATAGGGTGCCATTTGGGATATAGGGAATAGGGTGCCATTTGGGATACAAGCCTGGCCTCTCTCTCTTTCTCTGTTTTTGGGGTGAAGAGGAGTTAAGAAGAGCCGCCGCTGGGTCAGGATTGTTTGATCTCAGACATGACACAGCACAGCTCTCACACCAAACACCACATAATGAAGGGGCAAACACACCATCCCCCCTCCCCCTCTCTCCATCTCTCATCCCTCTATCCCCTCTCCCCCTCTCTCCATCTCTCATCCCTCTATCCCCTCTCCCCCTCTCTCCATCTCTCATCCCTCTATCCTACCCTCCCTCCATCCATCTCTCATCCCTCTATCCTCCCCCTCTCCCCCTCTCTCATCCCTCCATCCCTCTATCCTCCCCCTCTCTCCATCTCTCATCCCTCTATCCCCCTCTCTCTATCCATCTCTCATCCCTCCATCCCTCTATCCTACCCTCCCTCCATCCTTACCCCTTTCTCACTCCCCTTTTCTCTCTCTCTCCTTCCTTCCCTCTCTCTCTCTCTCGCTCATTCCTTCCCTCCATCCCCCTCTCTCTCTCCTTCCCTCTCCCTTTCTCTCCTTCCCCCTCTCCCTCTCCCTTTCTCTACTTCCCCCTCTCTCTCATTCCTTCCCTCCACCCCCCTCTCTCTCTCCCTTTCTCCTTCCCTCTCTCCCTGTGGGGTATGAAAGAGGGAAGAAGAGGAAGAGAGTGGACAACACCATCTTTATCTCTCCTTCCCTCTCGCTCTCTCCCTTTCTCTCCTTCCCTCTCGCTCTCTCCCTTTCTCTCCTTCCCTCTCTCCCTCTCCCTTTCTCTCCTTCCCTCTCTCCCTCTCCCTTTCTCTCCTTCCCCCTCTGTCTCTCCCTTTCTCTCCTTCCCTCTCTCCCTGTGGGGTATGAAAGAGGGAGGAAGAGGAAGAGAGTGGGCAACACCATCTTTATCTCTCCATCTCTCCCTCCTTTCATCCGGATCTTCCTTTATCCCTCCCTCCCTGAGGGAGACAGAGAGAGACAGAGAGAGACAGAGGGAGACTCAGAGAGACACAGAGAGACACAGAGAGACACAGGGAGACACAGAGAGACACAGATAGACACAGATAGACACATGGAGACACAGAGAGACACATGGAGACACAAAGAGACACAGAGAGACAGAACAGATTAGTCAGAGGTGAGCTGCTCTCTGTGTGATGAAACATCACAGAGATCATGGTTATTATAGAGCATGCTGGGGGGAAACAGAGGATAGAAGAGAGGAGGATGCAGAGAGAGAGAGCAAGGCAGATGTATCGTCGTATGAACCATCCTGATCTCACCAGCTTACATTCTCAAACTGACAAAACATTCTGATTGGCTACACAGACACAGTCTGGCCACCACCAGATTCAAACAGTTTGAGTCTTTCTCTCCACGGGACCAATCTGATCATCTATGAGGGTAGTTTAGTTGACGACGACAACGAGATGCACTTGTCGAAAAATGGCTGCTCTTGAGAAGGTTTGTGTTGCTATAGCAGCGGTTATATCAGAACTGAAGGGCAACAATGGCTGCTCTTGAGGAGGTTTGTGTTGCTATAACAGCGGTTATATCAGAACTGAAGGGCAACAATGGCTGCTCTTGAGGAGGTTTGTGTTGCTATAGCAGCGGTTATATCAGAACTGAAGGGCAACAATGGCTGCTCTTGAGGAGGTTTGTGTTGCTATAACAGCGGTTATATCAGAACTGAAGGGCAACAATGGCTGCTCTTGAGAAGGTTTGTGTTGCTATAACAGCGGTTATATCAGAACTGAAGGGCAACAATGGCTGCTCTTGAGAAGGTTTGTGTTGCTATAACAGCGGTTATATCAGAACTGAAGGGCAACAATGGCTGCTCTTGAGGAGGTTTGTGTTGCTATAGCAGCGGTTATATCAGAACTGAAGGGCAACAATGGCTGCTCTTGAGAAGGTTTGTGTTGCTATAGCAGCGGTTATATCAGAACTGAAGGGCAACAATGGCTGCTCTTGAGGAGGTTTGTGTTGCTATAGCAGCGGTTATATCAGAACTGAAGGGCAACAATGGCTGCTCTTGAGAAGGTTTGTGTTGCTATAGCAGCGGTTATATCAGAATTGAAGGGCAACAATGGCTGCTCTTGAGGAGGTTTGTGTTGCTATAGCAGCGGTTATATCAGAACTGAAGGGCAACAATGGCTGCTCTTGAGAAGGTTTGTGTTGCTATAGCAGCGGTTATATCAGAACTGAAGGGCAACAATGGCTGCTCTTGAGGAGGTTTGTGTTGCTATAGCAGCGGTTCTATCAGAACTGAAGGGCAACAATGGCTGCTCTTGAGAAGGTTTGTGTTGCTATAGCAGCGGTTATATCAGAACTGAAGGGCAACAATGGCTGCTCTTGAGGAGGTTTGTGTTGCTATAGCAGCGGTTATATCAGAACTGAAGGGCAACAATGGCTGCTCTTGAGGAGGTTTGTGTTGCTATAGCAGCGGTTATATCAGAACTGAAGGGCAACAATGGCTGCTCTTGAGGAGGTTTGTGTTGCTATAGCAGCGGTTATATCAGAACTGAAGGGCAACAATGGCTGCTCTTGAGGAGGTTTGTGTTGCTATAGCAGCGGTTATATCAGAACTGAAGGGCAAC
>NC_092097.1:57140760-57148260 GCF_045679555.1 Salvelinus alpinus
TCAAAACAGATAGGTTAGGTCTCTTTCACTCTGGCCGTGTCTGAAATATGGTTTGTCTACTATCTACTGAAATCTTCGAGATCGGTGTCCCGTCCACGGGACGGTTAAGCTAACGTAGGCTAATGTGATTAGCATGAGGTTGTAAGTAACAAGAACATTTCCCAGGACATATCTGATATTGGCAGAAAGCTTAAATTCTTGTTAATATAACTCTACTGTCCAATTTACAGTAGCTATTACAGTGAAAGAATACCATGTTATTGTTTGAGGAGAGTGCACAATTTTGAACATAAAGTTATTAATAAACAAATTAGGCACATTTGGGCAATCTTGATACAACATTTTAAACAGAAATACAATGGTTCATTGGATCAGTCTAAAACTTTGCACATACACTGCTGCCATCTAGTGGCCAAAATCTCAATTGCGCCTGGGCTGAAATAATACATTATGGCCTTTCTCTTGCATTTCAAAGATGATGGTACAAAAAAATACAGAAGAACGGTTGGTTTTTTCTTTGTATTATCTTTTACCAGATCTATTGTGTTATATTCTCCTACATTCCCTTCACATTTCCACAAACTTCAATGTGTTTCCTTTCAAATGGTACTAAGAATATGCATATCCTTGCTTCAGGGCCTGAGCTACAGGCAGTTAGATTTGGGTCATTTTAGGCAACAACAAAAAAATGTAAAGGGCCGTTTTAAACTACATACTGTGAAAATATCAACATGCTAGGCTCCTCCTACTGAAAATATCAACATGCTAGGCTCCTCCTACTGAAAATATCAACATGCTAGGCTCCTCCTACTGAAAATATCAACATGCTAGGCTCCTCCTACTGAAAATATCAACATGCTAGGCTCCTCCTACTGAAAATATCAACATGCTAGGCTCCTCCTACTGAAAATATCAACATGCTAGGCTCCTCCTACTGAGAATATCAGCATGCTAGGCTCTTCTCCGCCAGAGAGCAAGAGAGAGGCCAGACAGTAGAGAGAAGGCCAGATAGAGAGAGAGAGAAGGCCAGAGGGAGAGAGAGAGAGAAGGCCAGAGGGAGAGAGAGAGAAGGCCAGAGGGAGAGAGAGAGAGAGAAGGCCAGAGGGAGAGAGAGAGAAGGCCAGAGGGAGAGAGAGAGAAGTCCAGAGGGAGAGAGAGAAGGCCAGACAGTGAGGGAGAAGGCCAGACAGTGAGGGAGAAGGCCAGAGGGAGAGAGAGAGAAGACCAGAGGGAGAGAGAGAAGGCCAAAGGGAGAGAGAGAGAGAAGGCCAGAGGGAGAGAGAGAGAGAGAGAGAGAAGGCCAGAGGGAGAGAGAGAGAGAGAGAAGGCCAGAGGCAGAGAGAGAGAGAAGGCCAGAGGGAGAGAGAGAAGGCCAGAGGGAGAGAGAGAGAAGGCCAGAGAGAAAGAGAGAATGAATTGCAGATTAAGAAACAGAATGAATGGTTTGTCTCCTATTATCCTTGGCAGGCCTAGCTGGACGTGAGAGGATAAGCCTGGCAATATCCCCCCCTAACAAACACAGTGTGGACCGTGCAAACCAGTAAATGGCAACTGATTAACACACTCACAGCCATCCAGGAGCGGTCCATTTGGGCCAGAAACGAGGGCAGTGGGGGGCTATCTTTCGCCAAAAGCTCCCCCCGAGTGTCAATAACTGGCAGAAAGTGTATCTCAGTGGCGTGAGAGTGGTTTGATAGAGAATTGGGGTTGATGCAGGACAGACAGGTGTACAGAAGACATGGACTCAGGCTTGGTCTTGTTGTTTCAGAACGGTTCGTCTGTTCGCCCTGATGTACGGTGCATCTGAGAAAAGATTATAATGCACCGATCACTATAATAAACTACCAATAATCCTCTAGGTCATCTCCTCAGCGCATCTCTAATAATCACACACATTCAGTACCAGTCAAAAATTTGGACACACCTACTCATTCAAGGGTTTGTCTTTATTTTTACTATTTTCTACATTGTAGAATAATAGTGAAGACATCAAAACTATGAAATAACACATATGGAATCATGTAGTAACCAAAAAAGTGGTAAACAAATCAAAGCCACCCTTTGCCTTGATGACAGCTTTCCACACTCTTGGCATTCTCTCAACCAGCTTCACCTGGAATGCTTTTCCAACAGTCTTGAAGGAGTTCCCACATATGCTGAGCACTTGTTGGCTGCTTTTCCTTCACTCTGCGGTCCAACTTATCCGAAACCATCTCAATTGGGTTGAGATCGGGTGATTGTGGAGGCCAGGTCATCTGATGCAGCACTCCATCACTCTCCTTCTTGGTCAAATAGCCCTTACATAGCCTGGAGGTGTGTTGGGTCATTGACCTGTTGAAAAACAAATGATAGTCCCACTAAGCGCAATCCAGATGGGATGGCGTATCACTGCAGAATGCTGTGGTAGCCATACTGGTTAAGTGTGCCTTGAATTCTAAATAAATCAATCACTGACAGTGTCACCAGCAAAGCACCCCCACACCATCACACCTCCTCCTCCATGCTTCACGGTGGGAACCACACATGCGGAGATCATCCGTTCACCTAATCTGCGTCTCACAAAGACACGGCGGCGGTTGGAGCCACAAATCTCAAAAAGTTGTTTTCACAGGTCGCGAAAAGCTAAATTAGCATATGACACGAGCTGAATTAAATATTTTGAAAAGGCTTTGAAAATAAAAAGCTTCATATTCGCTCAGCGCTCCGTTGACATTTCACAGAGATACGCTTGTTTTGTTTAGAAGAAAATAAAAAAATAACAGGAATTTTATGAAAATATGAAAATTCTAAGTAATGTCTCAAAATCGATATATCCATCTTACATCTATATTGTTTAATCCGGATTTGAGAAGAATGATGATGAGTTGAATTGGAAAGTAACCAGTTGTCACGACTTCCGCCGAAGTCGGCTCCTCTCCTTGTTTGGGCGGCGTTCGGCGGTCGACAGCTTTCTAGCCATCGCTGCTCCATTTTTCATTTATCCATTTGTTTTGTCTTGTTCCCTGCACACCTGGTTTTCATTCCCTAATCACACTACATGTATTTATTCCTCTGTTCCCCCTCATGTCTTTGTGTGAAATTGTTTTGTGTTTCGTGTCATACTTTGACGCACTAGACTGGTGTTCGTTTATTCCGTGTTTTGTCACGAGGTATGTTTATTTGTTTGAACATAATTATCGTGACTGTCTGCGCGTTTTGCACTTTTGCCTATTGGCTGGAGGTTTCGACGCAGTGGCGTCCGTCTGTTGGTTTCTCCCGCCTCAATAAAGTGTGCGCCTGTAACGGTTTTCGTCGTCTGAAGAAGAGTAGTCGGACCAAAGCGCAGCGTGTTTCATGTTTTTTTTATTTACACTGAACACTAAACAAAATAACAAGAGAATAAATGAAACCGAAACAGTCCTGTAAGGTGCAAACAGAAAATAACTTCCCACAAAAACCAGGTGGGAAAAGGGCTACCTAAGTATGGTTCTCAATCAGAGACAACGATAGACAGCTGCCTCTGATTGAGAACCACACCCGGCCAAACACAAAGAAATACAAAACATAGAAAATGAACATAGAATGCCCACCCAAATCACACCCTGACCAAACCAAAATAGAGACATAAACAGCTCTCTACGGTCAGGGCGTGACAGCGCCTGTTCACAACTCTCTGCTCTCCTGCACCTGACTGCGCTCCCAGTACGCACACCATTGACACCAGTAGCCTTCACTCTCTCATCCAGCCTGACTGATGTTCCACATTGTTGACCATTTACCGTTGACCTCCGTTGATTTAGTCACTCTGACCTTCCTACAATGGTAAAAACTCCAATAACTTTTGAACGGCTTATGATAGAGAAGTGAGTTTTGGACCATTAGTTTTCTTAGACACACAAGTAACATTTTTTACCCAATGGTCAAAACATGTGTTTTTTGATTGGACACCCTAGAGAGGATGGTCTCCCGCTACTTTCCTTTTCTTCCCATCAGCACAGTGTGTTTTATTGAAGCATCCAGAACCAAATGCCACGTGTTAGTTCTGTCAGGAAAGACTACCATTGGAGATCAACCACGAAACAGCTATTATTATTCTGTGTCGTACCACATGAAGGAACTGTCAGTAACCCAAAGTCTTTTAACAATAAACAAAGAGTTGATTTTCACTTTGGCAGAAGGCAATGAGCTCCTGAATAAGAGTCTCTCTCTCTCTCTGTCTCCACCTCTTTTACTCAGTTAACAATAAGAATTCTAAAGACAGAGCCTGGAAAACAAGATGGCGCCTGGATAACAAGATGGCGCCTGGATAACAAGATGGCGCCCGGATAACAAGATGGCGCCCGGATAACAAGATGGCGCCCGGATAACAAGATGGCGCCCGGATAACAAGATGGCGCCCGGGTAACAAGATGGCTCCTGGATAACAAGATGGCGCCTGGATAACAAGATGGCGCCTGCTTAACAAGATAGCGCCTGGATAACAAGATGGCGCCTGGATAACAAGATGGCGCCTGCTTAACAAGATGGCGCCTGCTTAACAAGATGGCGCCTGGATAACAAGATGGCGCCTGCTTAACAAGATGGCGCCTGGTTAAAACTTCTTGCAACTATAGGGGGTGCTGTTCCGCATTAGCATTTTTTGGTCTCCAAATTAAACTGCCTCGTGCTCAATTCTTGATCGTACAATATGCATATTATTGTTATTATTGGATAGAAAACACTTTCTAGTTTCTATAGCCGTTGGAATTTTGTCTCTGAGTGGTACAGAACTACTTCTACAGCACTTTTCCTGACAGGGAGTCAGATTTCAGAAATTTTGACCCCTGATCTGGGGTCGGTTTTAAGGTGCCTGTAAATGCTATGGCGAAACCGACACTGCCTACGTCTTCCTCTGGGTGTCAGTACGTCATCACGCTTTGAATGGAGTCGATTGCACAATCAGAGCCACTATAAAACAAGAAAACGTGGAAGTACCGTCCTTTCCTTCGCGCGTCTTACGCAAGATGGACATCGGGCTTGCCTCTTTCCAAATGGTTGTTTAGCCAGTGATATTTCTCCGGTCATGTTTTTAGTCGTTATAGTTGTTAAAAACATCATAATGTGGTTAATTTGAACCGTTTTATAGCAATTTATATCCGTTTAGTGCGATTTTGAGGAATTTCTTTGTCGTGCACTTTGAAGCTTTGGTCACGTTTCGGGGTCTCGGTCGATGTTAGTGGACATTTCGAAGGACAGAGGACATCTATCGACCAAAAGAAGATTAGACCCAAGAAAGGATACATTGCCCAAGAATCTGATGGAAAATCACCTCATAGTAAGAAATATTTAATATGATAAATCGTTGTTCTGTCGAAATATTTTAAACGCATAATCCGCCATTTTGTTTGTTATCGCTTCACTTGGCGAACCCTGTATTGCACAGTAAGGATAATTTTAGAAATGTAAATCAGCGGTTGCATTAAGAACTAATTTGTCTTTCGATTCCTGTCAACCCTGTATTTTTTAGTCAAGTATATGATTAGCTTTCGATTAAACTAGATCACGCTGAAAGATGACGTCCGACATTTTGAGCCTTGATTTGCTAGTATTTTCATAGTATAACCACGGTTTTGTATGGCTAAATATGCACATTTTCGAACAAACTGTATATGTATGTTGTAAAATGATGTTACAGGAGTGTCATCGGAAGAATTCTGAGAAGGTTAGTGAAAAAATTAATATATTTTGGCGATGATTACGTTATAGCTCTCTTTGGCTTGAATCGATGCTCTGGTAACGTTTGCACATGTGGTATACTAACTTATCGATTTATTGTGTTTTCGCTGTAAAACGCTTAGAAAATCTGAAATATTGTCTGGAATCACAAGATCTGGGTCTTTCCATTGCTATGCTTTGTCTATTCTTATGAAATGTTTTATGATGAGTAAATTGGTCATACACGTTGCTCTCTATAGTAATTCTAGTCGAGTTGTGATGGTCGGTGCAATTGTAAACTGTGATTTCTACCTGAAATATGCACTTTTTTCTAACAAAACCTATCCTATACCATAAATATGTTATCAGACTGTCATCTGATGAGGTTTTTTATTGGTTATTGGCTATCAATATCTTAGTTTAGCCGAATTGGTGATAGCTACTGGTGGAGAGAAAAAATGGTGGACAAAGAAATTGTGTATTTTGCTAACGTGTTTAGCTAATAGATTTACATATTGTGTCTTCCCTGTAAAGCATTTTAAAAATCTGAAATGGTGGCTTTATTCACAAGATCTGTATCTTTCATCTGGTGTCTTGGACTTGTGATTTAATGATATTTAGATGCTACTATCTACTTGTGAAGCTATGCTAGCTATGCTAATCAGTGTGTGGGGGGGGTGGGGGGTGATCCCGGACCCGGGGTAGAGGCTCGTGAAAGGTTAACAAGATGGCGCCTGGATAACAAGATGGCGCCTGCTTAACAAGATGGCGCCTGGATAACAAGATGGCGCCTGGATAACAAGATGGCGCCTGGATAACAAGATGGCGCCTGGATAACAAGATGGCGCCTGGATAACAAGATGGCGCCTGCTTAACAAGATGGCGCCTGGTTAACAAGATGGCGCCTGGATAACAAGATGGCGCCTGCTTAACAAGATGGCGCCTGGATAACAAGATGGCGCCTGGATAACAAGATGGCGCCTGGATAACAAGATGGCGCCTGGATAACAAGATGGCGCCTGGATAACAAGATGGCGCCTGGATAACAAGATGAACCCTGTATAACAAGATGAACCCTGGATAACAAGATGGCGCCTGGATAACAAGATGGCGCCTGGATAACAAGATGGCGCCTGGATAACAAGATGGCGCCTGGATAACAAGATGGCGCCTGCTTAACAAGATGACGCCTTGATAACAAGATGGCTCTCTGTGTCTATCTCCTAGACAACTTTGCAATCTTATTTCTTACAATTATTTGCTCAGAATGTTTCTAATATTTCTTAATTTCCTTGTTTTAACGTTTTGGATGATGTGTGTATTGCTAGATATTACTGCAGTGTTGAAACTACACAGAACAAAAATAAACGCAACATGCAACAATTTCAAAGATTTTACAGAGTTACAGTTAATATACAGATATCAGTCAATTGAAATACATTAGGCCTTAATCTATGGATTTCACATGACTGGGAATACCGATATTCATTTGTTGGTCACAGATACCTTTAACAAAACAAACAAAAAAAGTAGTGCCGTGGATCAGACAACCAGTCTGTGACGACGTACGATGAGAGTCGGGGAACATGTTCAGGGAGTGAATACATTTAATGAATTAACTAACACAACAAGAAACACAAACAGCGCACCGAAATGAAACAGGAACAATGATGACTGGGGAAGGAACCAAAGGGAGTGACATATAAAGGGCAGGTAATCAGGGAGGTGATGGAGTCCAGGTGAGTGTCATTATGCGTGTAACGATGGTGACAGGTGTGCGCCATAACGAGCAGCCTGGTGACCTAGAGGCCGGAGAGGGAGCACACG
>NC_092097.1:57155760-57158260 GCF_045679555.1 Salvelinus alpinus
GCTACATCTAAATTCAAGTCCAAATTCGAGTCTGCAATTTAAAGCACTTCAAACCCAAGAGCTGAGCCCAGAAACGAGCCCTCTCAGTCAGCTGGTGTTGGACCTAACCAACCAAGCTGACACCAGCACTGCTTCAAAAGAAAGAATTCCAATAAACAAAATCATGAACCAATCAAAGGACTCATATATACAACATTGGAAAAACGAAACCAAATCCCAAAGCCGACTAAATTGCTATCTGACCCTAAACAGAGAATATGAATTGGCTGAATATCTCTACTCTGTCAGAGATTCGAAGCAGAGACAGATCCTTACCAAGTACAGGCTGAGTGACCACCGATTGGCAATAGAAACCGGCAGACATAAAAAGACATGGCTACCCAAAGAGGAGCGTGTATGTGGTCACTGCACGACAGGGGAGGTAGAAACAGAGATGCACTTTCTCCTTTACTGTGATAAATATTCCTCACCAAGAGATTCATTATTCACAGAAATGACTACATTTATTCCAAATTTTAACTTATTAAACCCAGAGGAAAAACTAAAAATACTCATGGGCGAAGGAGCAATGGCTCCTCTTGCAGCCAAATATATATTTGCCTGCCATAGCCTGAGGGACACTGAATAATAACATCTGCATAGTAAGCAGTAACTTACTTATTATGACTGTTATTGTTTTTACTGTTATTGTTATTAGTATTATTATTGTTGTTTATCATTCCAAATAGTAATGGTATGGGTGGTAATGGTAATGATAGCAGTTTAATGATGGTGGTGGTGGTAGTGGTGCATTACACCATACATAACATTCGACTATTGACTGTTACCATTTTATTGTTACTATTTTTATATTTAATTTTGTATTATTATTTACTGCCATTCTATATTATTATTTGTCATTGTTTTAATTGTATTACAATGTATATTGTATACATTGTTGCTTTGGCAATATTGACACAATGTTTTTCATGCCAATAAAGCAGCTTGAATTTGAATTTGAGAGAGAGAGAGAGAGAGAGAGAGAGAGAGAGAGGGGGAGAGAGAGAGAGAGAGAGAGAGAGAGAGAGAGAGAGAGAGAGAGAGAGAGAGAGAGAGAGAGAGAGAGAGAGAGAGAGAGAGAGAGAGAGAGAGAGAGAGAGAGAGAGAGAGAGAGAGAGTGAGAGAGAGAGAGAGAGGGAGAGAGAGAGAGAGAGAGAGAGAGAGGGGGAGAGAGAGTGAGAGAGAGAGAGAGAGAGGGGGAGAGAGAGAGAGAGAGAGAGAGAGAGAGAGAGAGAGAGAGAGAGAGAGAGAGAGAGAGAGAGAGAGAGAGAGGGGGAGAGAGTGTGTGAGAGAGAGAGAGAGGGAGAGAGAGAGAGAGAGAGAGAGAGAGAGAGAGAGAGAGAGAGAGAGAGAGAGAGGGGGTGTGTGAGAGAGAGAGAGGGGGAGAGAGAGAGAGAGAGAGAGAGAGAGAGAGAGAGGGAAGAGAGACAGGGAAGGGACTCAGGGGGAATGCTAATTTGGTATAGAGCAGACCTAACTCACTCCATTAAATTAATCAAAACAGGAACATTTTACATTTGGCTAGAAATTCAAAAGGAAATTATCTTAACAGAGAAAAATGTCCTCCTGTGTGCTACCTATATCCCCCCACTAGAATCCCCATACTTTAATAAAGACAGCTTCTCCATCCTGGAGGGGGAAATCAATCATTTCCAGGCCCAGGGACATGTATTAGTCTGTGGCGACCTAAATGCCAGAACTGGACAAGAACCTGACACCCTCAGCACACAGGGGGACAAACACCTGCCTGCAGGTGACAGCATTCCCTCCCCCATATGCCCCCCTAGGCACAACTATGACAACATAACCAACAAAAACGGGTCACAACTCCTGCAGCTCTGTCGCACGCTGGGTATGTACATAGTCAATGGTAGGCTTCGAGGGGACTCCTATGGTAGGTTCACCTATAGCTCATCTCTTGGCAGTAGCACTGTAGACTACTTTATCACTGACCTCAACCCAGAGTCTCTCAGAGCGTTCACAGTCAGCCCACTGACACCCCTATCAGACCACAGCAAAATCACAGTCTACTTGAACAGAGCAATACTCAATCATGAGGCATCAAAGCCAAAGGAACTGAGTAACATTAAGAAATGCTATAGATGGAAGGAATGCAGTTTGGAAACCTACCAAAAAACAATTAGGCAACAGCAAATTCAATCCCTTTTAGACAACTTCCTGGGTAAAATGTTCCACTGCAATAGTGAAGGTGTAAACTTGGCAGTAGAAAATCTTAACAGTATATTTGACCTCTCAGCTTCCCTATCAAATCTAAAAATCTCAAATAGAAAACCGAAGAAAATGAACAACAATGACAAATGGTTTGATAAAGAATGCAAAAATCTAAGAAATAAATTGAGGAACCTGTCCAACCAAAAACATAGAGACCCGGAAAACCTGAGTCTACGCCTTCACTATGGCGAATCACTAAAACAATACAGAAATACACTACGGAAAAAGA